>NW_006913582.1:182353-356983 GCF_000464535.1 Endocarpon pusillum Z07020
GTGTTAGAAAGTACTTTAAATCTTGCCAGACCAAGTGTTCAAATCTCCTTCCTGGCGGTTTAATTTCCTCTGACTGCTTATGCGGGAGGATTGTACATCGTTTGAATGCACATCTCATTACTCCATAATAAGTTTGCAACGAAATCGATCTTGGATTGTTTCGTCCGACTCATATGTGATGACTGAACACGGAACCCACCTCTGGGCGTGCCTCTGATCTATGACGAAGAACTTTCAACTGATTGACTTGGGTCAATTGAATACCATTTCTTTTTTTGTATGATAGGTCAATTATACTTTTTCTCTAAAGTCTTCTTGATGAAGATGTGATTATTTTGTCTAGCTTCATATATATAAACTCACATCTGCCATAGAGTCTCAAGTTCTGAATCACATATAGAATGAAATTTCATTCGTAGGGACGTCTTATTAAGGACTAGGAACAGGGTCATCCGGTCTCAAGAATGATACAAGCACAAAGAACAAGAAGAAATAGTAAGAGGATAAGGACCGGCGAGTATGAAGGTCTAAATGAAGAATTGATACCATTTCTCAAGCTTTGAAAATGATCATAGGCGCGTTCTTTTAGTTTCATGCACACGAATGTGGTGGTCAAAAAGCAGTTGAAGAGGAGCGAAGTGCCAGCTCAGCCACTGCCAAGGTATTCCACGTGATCACAATAACCGGATCAACCTCCTTGCCTTTCCTGTAATTCAACTAGAGAGATACATGATGGCATCAAATCTCCGTATGAGTTGACATGCGTCAGTCTTTCTTATTGGGGATAGGACAGCTGGTTCATAAGAGATTGTGCTTGTCATTACATAAGCTCAATAAAGCCTCCAGACAGTACTATTGTGGAACAATGTCGCCTTTTTCATACCTACTCCTTGAACCTTGCGCTTCTACACCATATTTTGGGAGCTATGCGCCTTTGTCCCCAGCCTCATATCTCTGGACTACGATATCTTGAGGCCTCCAAGCTCACCAGATGCACAGAAACCGGATATACTCAGCGCCAGAATTGTAGGAACGGTGATTTCTGTTCAAGCCCAGCGACACGGCGCCTTTTGCATCATCTGCGCCCTCGAGATCGACCAGTCACAACCATGAATTCAGGGTGCGACTCGGCACAGTATCCCAAACATAACATCCTTCAACGCCGATAGGGTACCGGCATCCAAAACCTGCTCGAGAATGTCACCAAAGCTCGTCTCGATTTGACAGCGAATGCAAAGCTCAAGGAGTAGGTCCGGCGGATAAAACCTGGCAAGCGGATTGGGTGCTCTTATTCGAATAAGCATATATTCTGGTGACCCGGAGAGAAACATATCGCATCTTTTTTGCAAGGCTGTGCAAGCTCTTACCATCAGTAATGGAGTATCCAGCCCGCATGCCTTAGGTACGGTTCCACCTTTCCAGTTGCCTCTGCAAGAACTTCCGTCTTATGTGGCTTGGACAAGCCATGAAGCGGATCAATCCGATTGGTCAGACAAATACTGCCTTACAGATGTGTTATATTTTCCATATGTGGTTCGGTTTCGGTAGAGCATGATGAATGGAAATCTGCGAAGTTCATCTTTGTTAGTCCTGGAGATCCGCGTTGAACTGCGGCCATCAGTATGGTCATTCTCGATCCTGTAAACACTAATCTTCGATGCCTTCTGCTCCAGAGCAGACAACTTCTTCTCAACATCGAGTTTGTCATTGTCTGCAGGGTCTAGACTCTGATATAGACCCTGCTTGCTGAATATACTGTTTAACCTGCGTTGTGCGATCCTTCATGGATTGATCCTCAGATCAAAGATAAAAGCTCTGGTCCTCCCCTCTACTTCTTGATTTGCTTTTCCGCCTGCTTCTTGTCAAGGCTGTTTGTTGGAGAAGGCCTGATGGAGAAGGCCTGATGTAACCGGAGTATTTCCGGAGAACAAACTGGAGCACAAAACGATGGTACTCGAATTCCTTATTTCTGCCACTTATAGGAGTAGCCATGAAGATGTAACTGAACTGCGGATGCTTCCTGCTCACCTGCGCGATGTTACTGATTACTTCCTTGCCCACCTAAACACTTAGCCAAGCCCCTGGGAGAAAGTGGCACGAAAGCAATGCTCGTACAGAAGAGATGAGAAGGTCGTGAACCAGTTCAGCTCTCTAGACCTCCCGAGTTCGGAAACCGTTGTGGGGCCTTGGCGCCAACGGAGCTCTTTCCTCCGAACTTTGATACACACCACCAAAAATAGATGCTTTGAGTCAGCTTCCACACCGTCAGCTTTTCAATGGCAGCTTTCGAACCATAAACTTGGGACCACGTAGTGGTCCAGAAACACAGCCTTATCAAGTCTCAGCTTCTCATGGAGTGCTCTAACGGGACACTGCCGAGACCCATGCGCCACATACGCAATCGTATCATATCGTTGGCGGTTCCCAATTCAAATTTCTTTCAAACCAAGTCGACTTGTTAGATGACATGTGGTATTAGTGAGAGGACTACGTGATTTGGCGTGTCTGTGCAACAGTGTGATCGAGCTTGAGTCAAAGGTTGCCCGGCTCAGGAAGTACGCAGAGCAAGGACGAGTCTGACTACCATGGCTTGGCACGGCGTCATCACAACTGCAGGCGGACCAACTCCTACTAGTTAGTAATTCATTCCAGGTTAACTTCGTGTTTGTGGCTTGGTACATCATCAAAGGACATGCCACAATGATCTTGCTTGATCTAGACATCAGCACTTGGTTCACGTAGGTGCAAACCATGATTGCAGACCTCAGATCTGATGTTTCTTGGTCCCGGGTGATACGTCATGCAAGATGGGATGTGGAAACAGGCTATTTTGCAGTCGAGCCTGCCGCAAACGGAGGGCGCATATTTGTTTAGCGAAGGCAGTTCTCGAATTCAGGGGACGCTCGGAGCTACACCGTCCAACGATCATCTCGTGTGATGGGAACGTTAATCTAGTGACAGATAAAGCTTCAGAATCAACTTATTTCATGCTACTACCTTGAGTACAGGCTCGTCTCCGCCTCGCGTCAAGCAATTATCCTCAGTTTCTTAGTCAAGATGTCTTCTCATTACCAACAAACCGACGCCCATCCACTAAGTGAAAAAGAGACCAATACCGACGATGCCAAAGCCAAAACGACTCTTGCCGCTGTATTCGACCCATCCTTCCCGCTTCCAACCCTCGAACCAAAAAAGACGCCAACCACACGATATATTCAGTCTTTCCTCGTCCTCTTCTTCCTTCTCGCTGCTGGTGTGATGGGAGCCCGGTTCTTCGAACTTAGCATCCTCCAGACCAGTTCTTCTATCTCTACCTCCCCTAATCCCAAATCGAAGCATGTCTTGTCAGTCCTCGGGTTGGTGATGCCAAAGGAGCAGCTAGCTGTCCTCATCGGAGTGATTGTCGTGCTGTTTCTGGCGATGTGGTTTACGGGAACGATCTGGATCGACTGGTGGGAGCTCGTGGTTGGATATTGGTGGCTGAGCTTGGCTATATGTGTGGCCGTGGCGTTGCTCTTCCTAATGGCGCAGGAAAGGACTGATACGATTGGACAAGTCGATTAAACCACTGCGCATAGAGGATGGGAGAGAAAGCTGCAAAGATTTGGGGAGGTGATAGGAATTAATGGTTAGCAGACCACGACTCCAGTCGTTGTTTGCACAGCTGAACATTCTCAAACATCAAGAATTACCGCCCCTTCGAACATGTTCTCTTCGCCGGTCGTCCTCCGAGTGCAATCGGCCATCAGCTTTTACAAGCATGCTATCATTCTTCCTTACTCCGTACAGTTTTATGAATAAGCAGTCCGGAACGTCACTTCCACTTATTACCCAAAATTCTAGAGGCCATATAGGAGCAACCGTGAAATTGTTATCAAATCAATCAGCATTGTGCATTTGAAACCGCATAATCGGGTATGCTAAAGGGGGTAATAACACTTACATTCTCCCAAGCATCTCGACGGTCTGGAGGTCACTAGCACAAGTGGGACAGTTATTGACATGCATGCATGACCTTTCGAACGCAAAATCGCTCTGAACGCGCGACCCTGCTAGGTGTAGATTAGAAGCAAACCTTATCGACTACGCAGAAATAATTATGCTCGGTATTGTTCAAGTAGTATCTTTGGATTCGTACAACTGCTTTTCGTAACCGCTAAGCTGTATTATCAATAGCGGTTTCATTATGATTAATCTGTATGGCAAGAGACAAAATAGGCTGTGAAAAATGGGCCTGAGATGGAGGTGTTGTGAAATGATACTAGCCTCTCGACCGTTACATCGATGTTCACACTCCTTGCATAACATAACAACAAGCTATCAATAACATCGCGAATTGGACCGGGCTCGGATGGCTTCGAAATCAAAAAGGCCAAGACGGAGGAATGTCAAGCTGAAATGAAAGCCACTGCACTGTGGACGAGAGTGACTATTGCAAAAGCAATGGCTGATGCAGGACCAAATCACTAGTTGTGATGTTGCAAGACTTCTGCATTCGAGCTGGCGGTCGCAACATCTTCCCATCCAGGCTTAGTTCTCTATCGGTGTTGGCCACAAGAAGTCCCCTGCATGGCATTCCAACACTCCGATCCATCCTCTTCCTCACCCATTCGGACGAAAGTGGTTTTGTGCCACTAATATGCATCAAGTTACCGTTGCGCGGTTGCTGCCTGTTCGACCATGTTACCATGGGGCTGTGTGTCTTTTGGTCTGCGCCTTCAGGCCCTGAGGATAGGGCATCAGTTGGCATACGGTCAATCTCCCTCTTTGTCGCAAGAAGGATCCTATTCCAGGCACCTTTCATCCTCTTCATGACGCGATGATACGTGGTAAGAAGACCTCGAATTGAGGAACCAAGAAGAATATAAGTCTATCGCATTTTCCCACTGCACTTGTTGTTTTCAGGCATTCCACCATCTCTATCTCCTCTACGTTCCCCAGAAACGTTTTCTAAGTCTTTGTGCTCTCTACCACTTGTGACATTAAGTATCTGCCACCCATCACCCCAGAGTTGACTAAGATGGACTGCACAAGGATCTCACCAGAGTGCCCTATAGAAGAGACCATCTATGGCTACTACCCAAACCTCGCAGCCAATGCCGCCTTTGCAGCCTTCTTCGGCGTCTTTATGATTGTCAACATCTTCTTCGGTGTCCGCTATCGCTCATGGACCTTCCTTATTGCTATGACAGGTGGTTGCCTTGGTGAGGCGGTGGGATACGTTGGTCGAGTGTTGCTGAATGACAACCCTTTCAGCGAGGGTGGCTTTAATATGCAAATCATTTGCCTGACGCTGGCTCCTGCATTTATCGCTGCTGGAATCTATCTCACCTTGAAACATGTCGTCATCTGCTTCGGCGAAGAGCACTCCTACCTCAAGCCCAGATACTACACCTGGTTGTTCATTTTCTGTGACTTGGTCTCCCTCACCTTGCAGGGTGCTGGTGGAGGCATTGCTGCAACCACGACCAACGGCTCGTCGGAGCAGGCCGTTGGAAACGATCTGATGATGGCTGGTATTTGCTTCCAAGTCGTCACCTTGGTGGCTTTCGCAATAATGGCTGGTCTTTACTACTTCAAATTATCATGATCTGGAGTACCTCTTTCCCCTTCGGCGCAGGCTGTGAAGAACAGCACAGGCTTCAAGCTCTTCCTCGGAGGCTTTTTGCTCGCCTTTGTCACCATGTTCATTCGTTGTGTGTATCGGATCGCCGAGATGGCTGGCGGATGGGGGAATTCAATTATGCAGAGTGAGTTGGATTTCATTGTTCTTGACAGTGTGTAAGTCACGATCCTCTCCGTCTTCTGGTTGATCGTCACTGACAACATCTACAGCATGATCACCATCTCAGTTCTAGCAATGACGATCTTCCATCCTGGCTACTGCTTTCCTCAAATGGTTTCGCAAGCAAAAAGATCAAGGCTTTCCGACATTGAAAAGAAGACGTCTAGCGAGACTTCAGTGGAGGAAAGTTCTCAGCCGGCCAAGCGGTCTCGATTTGGAAGATGGCGTTCATGATCATTGGCGCAGCTATTGCATATGCTTTTGCCTTGCAGGAGCTTGTAGACATCTGTGAAGGGGGGTTGTGATTTAGCCTGTCGTCCTTGATAGAGATACTAACGTTTATGGTTGTCGTCGATGACAGTCCAGGATTCTGCTTAGCCTTTGAAGAATAATGAATAGAAAACGGGCGTCTGGCGTACAATACTCCATTGAACCGTTCTGTCCATACTAACTAACTAGTATCATGGGATATCCGTGGTACTGGTTGTTCTAGCGTAAGCACTGATATGCTGACATGGCTAACCTATCCAGAATAAGTATTTCTCGGGCGAGGGCAACTGCCAGCCAAGTGAAATCTTATAATAGATTCAGGGACCTCCTCTCGACTTTTGTTGCCTAAGACCCAATCCCTGCATACGTCACAGCATCTGTAGCAAACTGTCCTCACAACAAAGGCTTCTGCAAAGGCTTCTGCGAATGCTGCGAACACTGGATCATCTTGCAGCGCTGGCCCATACTATTCATTTCTGATGCTATGGGTGCGTCTGAGTCGAAGTTGGTATTCAAGCAGGGAATTTTCCGCCTGTCTGAAGATCAAGCCATCCCTGCAACAGACCCCTATTGGACTGGAGTGAGCGAGATCGCTATCCTTGATCAAGTCCAGCCGCTGACTGATACGTAGTTTTGGCGATTGCCCGAGTCGGTTGAAGATGTATTCAGCCTGTTCTCGCCAGTCGATATCAGACGAGCCCGTGATTCTTCTCTAGCCAACCTCGAAACCCTTATCCTTGCAGTCACGGCAAGGCTAGACGCTCTTCGCAACCATCCATCTTTCCCTGATCTCGAACTTGCTCCCGAACGTGATGCTCTCAATTGCATTCGAATCTTGACCCGCGTACTTCCCTACGTCTATGAAGCGGATCAACTCGCGGACTGGGAGGAAAAGTTCTTTTGGGGCATCAGACGGAGAAAGAAGAGAAGAGCACAAGTTGCTGCAGAGGTCTTGTTTGATGAAGCAAACGATGGTGACATGCAGAAACAGGAAGCGGAGGAGCAGGAGTATGAAGAATCAAAGCCACTCGGAGAAGAGCTCCTCGACACCTTGACGGACCTCCTGTTCTACACTGGTTTTACGATACCCAGACTACCCACCGCCAAGGACAAGGTCACCTATGCGATATGGCAGAGCGGAGTTGGCTGCAAGACTTCTATCGGCACAAGCAAGGAGCTGGAAAGCAACAGATGTGAGGTTCTGCGCTTGTTGCTCACGATGACCAGCAAATCCCTGTATCTCTCATCAAGCATGTTACCAGTACACGGTGTCAAAGCAATCACCTATCTGGTCACTTGTCCGGACAAGCAGATTGTCTTGTCAGTTCTGTGCTCCCTGCTCAACACTGTCATCAAGTACAATGCCGCAACCTGGAGGGTCCCGTACGATCACGTTGTGTGGAAGGATCCAAAACAAGCGCTTGTCATCTACAGCTTGCAATTCCTGCTTGTCCTCCTTCTGTATCCTGTTCCAGAAGAAGGACATGGCCCGCCGCCGAAGAACTACTATCGGTCCTGGTTAGGAAAGCTACATCGACCAGAAGATTTCCAATTCATTGCCGAAGGCATGGCGCGAATCTTGAGTCAACCCATGCAAGCCACCTCGTCCTATCTTCCTGGAAGTCAAAAATCCGTGAGATGGGCACCTGAGATGATCATGCTGTTCTGGGAGACTCTGCAGTGCAACCGACGGTTTCGCACCTTCATAATCGACTCGAATCGAGCACATGATTTCATGATTCTCTGTCTCTTCCACGCCATTGAATCCAAAACAGACCTGTCCAAGCAGGGTGTCGTAAGGATGTGCGTCTTTGTTCTACAGACCCTGAGCGTAGAGCCGAAATTCGGAAAGAGTTTGAATAAGAAGTTCGATGCTCAGGAGACATTACCGCAGATTATTCGTCTTCCTAACTTCCGTGGATCGTATGCCGACTTTCTCATCATTTCCATCCACGCTTTGATCACAGGAAGTAAAGGCAAACTGGATGCAATATATCCGGCATTACTTGCAATCATCAACAACATCGCTGCATATGCGCAACATCTCTCAGCCGCTACCAGTTCCAAACTCTTGCAACTTTTCGCATCGATGTCTTCACCTAGCTTTCTTCTCGCCAACGAGACCAATCACGTCTTACTACAGTCTCTACTCGAATCCATCAATGCAGTCATCGAGCACCAGTATGCCGACAACCCTCACCTCGTTTACGCCGTTCTCAAATCCAAAAAACGTATCGAAGCTTTGCGCGCGTTTACCTTGGAAAATGGCCAAAATGAAATAGAAAAGATTGCCCGTCGACGAAAAGAAATACTTAACGGCGCAGATGGCGTGACTAGTCCCACGAGATCTGGCTCAGTTGACCATCTCCCTTATCGTACACCTCCAATCCGACAAGGGTCGCTAAATCATGTCCCTGAAGACGGCACATTTGCCATCGGCGACTCAGAAGATGAATCTGAAAATGATATGATTCAACACACGCCAGCACAGTCTCCACCATCTATTCGCCACTCACGCGCCTCATCTCTCTCTTCAGCAGATGATAATCTCCCCGTCCAGCTTCGGGGCATGTCTGAAAAAGCTCGAGGTAAAATGCCTGCCAATGCCACATCCTTTTCTCGTCACGGCAGCACCACCAGTCTCGGTAGCCACACAACAAGGCAAATCCTCAGCCCTACCATTAACAGCTTTGGTGGATTTACACCCACACCTCAGTGGATAGAATCTTGGCTTCCAGAGCTTCCGCTTCACACAATGCTGACCCTCATCAAAGCCCTGGGTCCACACCTCCCTCCCTCATCATCATCATCATCTTCTTCTTCCGCACCAAGAGCAACGCCAGGAGCAACAAACACACTCACCAACACAACAACCCCAACCCGTCCCTCTACCTCCTCCATTCCTGACCCCCAAACCTCAACACATGCTCACCACGCATTCCTCACTTCCCTCCCCCAAACCACAAGCCATCCCCTCATCGCCCCTCTCCTCTCCTCTCCCACCCCGCCAAAAATCCAGACCTTCGAATGGTCCTCCCTCTCCCTAGGCTGGTACGAATCGCTGCTCTGGTCCTTCATCTTCGCCTCGGAAATGCTCGTCGGCAACAATGCTTCCACCTCTTCCACTGCCTCCTCCGCAACCGCGGGACTCGTTGGTGTCACTGGCGGAGGAGGAAGTGTAGGCGTGTGGAACGGCACGGCAATCAAGCTGTTCCATGTCAAGGAGGGGGTCAGGGAGGGCCCGACGTTGATGCGGCCCAAGGGCGCGGTGGATGCGGTGGGCAATCGAATCGTGAAGGGAATCGGCGGGTTGGGGATTGGATTCGGGCTTGGTGGCGGTGGGCAGCAGCAGACGCAGACGCAGGTGCAGACACATGGTGCTGTAGGTGGTGGTAGTGGTGGAGGTGGAGTAATAGGGGGACGGAGCGTGAGGGAAGTGTGAATGATACAGTAGGTTGAAAGGCCTTCAAGCAGGCATTGACAATCAGCCTTTATTCCAAAATCCTCTCTTTTCTTTTTCCGTTCTCCTTCTTCGGTGCCAAAGGCACACATAGCGTTGGCGTCGAGATCTCATATCATATCATATCATATCATATCATATCACACCACCTCACCTCCGACACCCATATCATGCCTGCCCCATCCCACCCAGCATACGGAGTAGTTTTATCCACAATAATCAGTCGCATCGCATCGCATCGCATTGCATTACATCACATCACATCGCCTTCAGCGAAAACACTGCTATTGCTATTGCTATTGCTATTGCCATTGCCATTGCAATTACAAAAAACGTAAACGTTTTCCTACATATTTCCTGATCCCGCCTTCGCCAAATCCCTGAGCCGGTTGAAAACACAAAACACAAAAGAGCGAAAACGAAAAATAAAATAAAATGAAGGCACACACGCGGTTTCGAACCATCGCCCCATAGGATTTTCTGCATGCGGTAATTCGCCTAATAATTTTTTGCTGCTTTGGGTAGGTGAAGTGTTTTTGGGGATGGGGCTGGGGCTGGGGCTTGCGGCGGAGTGGACTGCTGTGCTTCCCGTTGCTGGTGGGACGTGTTTTTGCTGCTGGTTGGTTGGTTGGTAGGTATGGAGGGGAAGGAGGAAGGGATGCATTACTCACTCACTCACTTACTCACTCACTCACTCGGTTTGCTGGATCCTACTCCTCGGCTTGCGCTTGTGTAGCCGGTCTCAGTCCCCCGGGCACGGAGGATGGGAAGGAAGAGAGGTGAATGGAAGGATGTCGAGGTGGTGGTGTCCTTTCTGGCTGGGATGATTGCGGAGTTTTAGTTGGGGAGGAAAGAGGATCATGCTGTCAGCGAGCGGGTGGGCGTATGGTATGATGTGTTGTCGCGCCAGGCAGGGACAAGAGGGCCGGGCCCTGTTGGCGCCTGACCTATTTGTTTTTCCCTTCTTGAGCATCCTTTCATCATCCTCGTTCCGTGGAGAGTTGGGTAGGCCCTGGATGGAATGGGAATGGAGATTGGCAGGTTGGAGTCGGGTGGAGCGGAGCAGAGTGGAGCTGATTGGAGGGAAGGTGTAGATGGGAAAAGTCAATTTAGTTCAGCAACTGGCTTTTGCGGAGATGGCATTGCGTTTCTCGGCTCTGGTCGTCAGTGGGCTATGCCTGAATAGAATAGTATAGAGCAGGGTAGAGTGGAGCGGAGAGGAGAGGAGAAGAGAGGAGAGGGGCGGACATCAAGGAGATGTACATGTGCACCCACCCGATTCAGTAGATTGGCAATGGATGAACGAATAACAAGCATAGAGGCGCAGCTTTCGTCTGGTGACTTGGTCTTCTGAGGACTCTGTCTATCTGTTCGGATGAAAAGTCGTTCTGGACAGCTGATGCTGAAATGAAAAGCCAAGCCTTCTTCTCTATCCAGATCACGCGATATGCAGATTAGTTGTTGCAACATCAATTGAAATGAGCATAGAACAGAAGCATCGCGTGCATTGAGGGAAACCTTGAATATCTTCGCTTGCAATGCATAACAAGTGACTCCATGACAATCACCATCCTCTACTGCCCAGATGGTTATGATATGCCACAGGTAAGAAATGTGCTCAAAATTGTATACTCTCACTTCTGCTCAACAGCCCTGTTGCCCCACCTCGGACATGGATCCTCTTCTCCTTCTCGTACAACCACTTGTAATTGACCGCTGGGCTCCTGCTGCCACTCCCACCGCCAGAACCAGAATTCCGAACACCAGTAGCCTCTTTTACACTTTGCGACCGTCTTAGACCTGAGCTTGGGGTTGAGGGGCTGAAACTGGATCGGAATGCTGCGTCGCTGTCTCGGTTGTTGCCATTGGGAGCTAAAGCTTTTTGCAGGAGGGGACTGCCAGAGGAGGAACGTGGAGTGGGTGAGAAGGGCGAATTCGAACGATTTCTCGGCTGCTTCATGCTACTACTTGGGCTGCGGAAAGTTGAATCAGGTGAGAACGCGGCGTCTCGGCCGGACAAGGGAGAAGATGGGGAGTAATTTGCTGATATACTGCGGCCCGAGGCTGGTGTGGAGGGGCCAAGGGCATTGTTGTTGCTGCTGCTGCTACCCGCGCCTGAGGGAGATGGCGAAGTTGAGAAAGATGTGCGCTTGTACCGGGGTGGAGTTATGTATGTTGGTGAAGAAGTGACAGGGCTATTGCTGCTACTGCTGCCAATTGTTAACAGCGCTGCTGCTACTCCTGCGACTGGTGTGCGTTTAGTTGGTGACGGAGAGGGCGGGAGGCCCATGAGAACCCGCTGAGAGGGTGTGAGGGGGATATCAGAGATGGTGTCGTTTGTGCGTGAGCGAAGGAGAGGTAGGAGGGCGAGAAAGAGATTTAGGAGGAAATAGAGGCGGAGAGTGAGGAGGACGTAGGTGGTGTATGTTGTTGTCGGCTGGATTTGGTGTGAGAGGTTGGGAATGGTCTGGATAATTGTTCTGAAGCTGCGGCTGCTTGTCAGACACGCTTTCAGATAAT
This sequence comes from Endocarpon pusillum Z07020, assembly GCF_000464535.1. Classification (NCBI taxonomy): domain Eukaryota; kingdom Fungi; phylum Ascomycota; class Eurotiomycetes; order Verrucariales; family Verrucariaceae; genus Endocarpon; species Endocarpon pusillum. Next base: position 194,389 of record NW_006913582.1, read on the forward strand.
TTAGAGGCGCCAGTACTCACGTAGCATGTACTTGAGTGTTGAAAGTGAAAGAGAGCAGGAGAGCGACCAGGTTGAAGGCTGCTCGTTTGAAGTCTTGGTCGGAGAATGTAGAGGCATTGCGGCGAGAAACAATCTCAGTAAATTGCGGGTGTCGCCATGTTCCTGGCGAAGGTGGAGGAGCAGGTAAAGATGTCGGTGTCGGTGTAGGTGTAGCTCGAGGTGTTGATGGAAGAGGTATCAATGTATTCATCTCGAAGCATATCACCAGCCAATGATTCCAGCAGTAATCTAATGACAGAGAATTTAGAAACAGGCTGAAATCCAGGTAAGAGTTGACCAGACTAACATCAAGGTAACCTATCGTGGGTGATTGTTCTCGCTTGCTGCTATGATTTTGAACCTGGTTTCTCTGATGCTGCTTGCAATCAATTCGCGACGTGTCTGACTAGTACCAAACCAGCCAAGGAAAGCTGACTATTTCTTGGCATAGGATGATACTGTCAACCGTCCCCTTTTCTTTCTTCTTTCTTCTATAATGTTACTATCTAGAAACCACATGATACATCAGGAAAAATTCACAAAAAAAGATGGTGTAGTATGAAATGTTAGCAGAAGACAGTTTGAACGGGGGCCTCACCTTATATTACCCACTTTTCCTCTCATAACAAAATCCGCTCAGGCTGAATGCTTCGGCTGTCACTACCTTTAAAGCAATACGTTATCGCTACCCAACCTGAAGCGAACGAAACAATTGCATTCACTCTATGAGCAATTTCATACAAAGTGATTCACAATTGATTTCGTTGCACTAGCCGAAGCTTGGTGTGCAGTCGTGATATACAACTCTGGGTTATCTTACGCTTCCCCAGGTCTTAAACCACCGCATGTGAGACTTCATCAACTAGCTAATTGACCAGAACGCAAGGAACTGACCACTAGGACAAAGTCTCGGTTTTCAATTTTGTGCTTTATTAGCAATTTATTCATTATGGAACACAGCCACATGTGGTATCTGCCGAAAACACTGTCACTAAGTGTTTCGGCCTAGATTATGAGGTCAATGTATATTCTCTCATGAATGATTGGTACAGGAGGGTTACTGTCTATCGGAAGAAGCAGGAGGAGAAGGAGAAGGCAGCTGAGAAGCAGAAGGCAGCTGAGGAGGAGAAGATGAGGAAGCTGAAGGCCAAAAAAATATGCTCGCAAGGCTATCCAGCACAACGAGGAGCGCTCCAGTGGCGTGCAAGCGGAGAAGAGAAAGGGGCCTGGGTTTACCGGCCATGGGGAGACGAAGAAGACGAAGAAGTCTGCCTAATAACTCGAGAAGGTCACCAGCGCTGCAGAAGCTGGGAGATGAGTTTCTCAAATTCGGCGAGCAGTTGAAGTGACAAGGACCAAAGATTGTTTAGAGTGATTGATAAAGCATGTCCTAAGACCTCGAAGGCTTCCAACATGCACTGCATGTATCTGTCTTGACCCATATTCCTCAATGACAGTCCTATAGAGAAGAGTGAGGGTGATCAACCCCTCCTCCTCCTCCTCCTCCTCCTCCTCCTCCTCCTCCTCAACGCCAATTAGCACCAGTATATTGCTTTTTCTCCGATTCCTGTCAAAGACACGACCAAGACCGATTCATCCAACCCATGAATCTAGACGTGCGGGATAAAGGTTATCCACTCCACCTCATGGTACGCGGAAACAGGTAAAGACACCCAGAAACATGCGATACTTATTCCTAAGGGAACAGCACGAGGTGAGTACCACAAAATCAGCATAATGTACCAATCACGATCCACGTACCATTTCGGAGTGAACTTCTACAGTGAGATCAATATGATTGAGACAAGGAGGCCCGACGGAGACTGCGCAAGAGCTGTCCCATACGGGCCGCATCTGTGGGGTGAGTAGCTTACCATGGACCAAGAAGCACGACCTATATAAGGTAGTGTGTGTGCAAGGCCTGGTGCACCCCGTGATACATACCGCTGGTGGGCAGACGCTTTCCATTTGTCGAATCCGTATAATCGTCCCTGTAGATTTGTTTGTAGTTTTCTAAGAGTTTGTCGATACAGCTGTCCTCTAATACCATGCAGAATCATATTACAGTTGGCGCATTGACGTCCTTTCGTTTCTGCCACTGACAAATGTAGGTGAAGAAGCCGATATTTAGCGATGAATGGGGGGAGGGGCTCTATCGGCGTAACGGCCAGCATAGCAGAAAGTCGTGCGATGCACTGGACTAACATCTAAGACACCTGGATCATCGCAAGGATTGCGCAGATCCGTCGGCCTTGCTATGGTCCTCAATCTCGTCATTTGTGATGTCTGGCATGTTGATTAGGTGCTTGTTGACTAGGATCCCTAATACATCACCCTAGAGAGGAAAAGGATCTTGTTGTTAGGGCTCAACTGGTTAAGACAAGTCTCAACTAGAAGCTGGGTCCAAAGGCTTGGTTGGATAGAACAGGAAGTGCAGTGAACAATACTAAGATGTCTTCAACTTAGGTATGAGCTGATAACATGAGTTGACTACGGAGTAAGAAGAACTATCTGACTATCTGCGAAAGGAGTGTGCTTATATAGATAAGAGATTCGTATGCTCAGTGGTGCTCAGTAGTGAGCAGAGGTGAGCAACCTTAAGTGTGCTCAGTCTTGGCTGTCCACGAGCAACCATCCGGGTAGTCTTGTCCTAGTGTCCAAGCCTAGTGCCTAGCTCTGGGCTGTGTGGCTCGGGCAACCTTCCCCTACTGGGAGGCGCTGTAACACTTGTCCGGGCAGCTTAAGCTTAATCCTGTCCACGTTAGTAAAGTGTCTATGTGCTATGATCCATTGGCCACCAAGCTTCTTTATAGCATTATATATCACCCATGCTATCACAAAGTCTGCGAGCGCGTTTAACGTAATCTGTTCAAGAAGTAAGGATGCATCTAACATTCGTCTAAACTATCGCTAGAATTACTAGTTGATTAATTTATTATATCTAAATAAGTATATTCTGCTATGAAATAGATTAGGTGTCACGGCTGCCATGCTTGTCGGCCGCTAGCGCTAGGGCCGCCGGGTATTGATTGGCACTACGCATTAGTAAGGGGCATGCTCGCTATATAGGAGCGACCCCAGTGCCATCCTCGTCGGCTCTGCAGTCTTAGGATAGCACTCAACATGGGCTGAAGATCTCGCGCACTCGTCGCCTGCTTCCAACGTGACACGTGACATTAGGACTATATAAAGATGTATTAAGATAGTTGTACAAAGCAAGAAATAAATTACGCTAGTAAGATTATATATCTAGTTAGTATAGTGATTTTCTAATAATGCGTAATTTAAAAAAGAAGCTTTAGAAAAAGAAGCTAAAAAAATTATGTGTGATACTAATGTGTTAGCTACAGACGTTAGGAAGGGAAACTTACCTTTTCAATCCTCTTTTCCTCATAACAAAATCCCTGATAGTTGAGCTGAATTCGCATTCTCCCGTATGGTTCTTATGGTTCGTTAAGAGGTGCCTACTAACAGCTCAATCTGAGAGGAACGAAACAACTGCATTCACTTTATGGCCTTGCCATACAAAGTGATTCACAATTGATTTCATTACACACAGATGTATGCAGTCGTGGCACCAGCCCGGACATCCCTCGGGGGAAGCCTGCCTTATCCACCAAGGAGAACACTTTGTCACTAGCTACCAGAACTGACGTACTAACCGCTAGGACAAAGTGTCGGTTTTGCTATATTATGCTTTATTCACAATATAGGGGTTCCCTTGAAAAACACTTTTAGGCAGTTCTATCATCACAGCACAAAGCTTGGTCTTGGCCACCCTGCAAATGTTTCTCAGATGTCTCAATTATTACAACTCTCCTTGAGTGTCATACACATCTTTGCCGATTGCTAGCTCTCATAACTGTCATTGCTAGCATCTCAGTCAGGGCGGACATTGACCAATCAACAGCACCAGATCAAGCTTGGTGTTACAGAGGATAGCAGTCTATATTCATTAGGATTCAATCCTTTCCATTCTCTTCTGAGAAATGTGAGTCTTCGGTATAGGAGAATTCTACACATTATTGTTTGCTTAGCCTACATCAGCAGTGCTCTCACCCCAACGCGGCTTGAAATACTCGCATTACAGCTTGTAACCAGCAATCATGTCTCCACCAAGATCGATTAGTTCGCGCTGGGAATATTGGTCTTCACCCTGCTTCGCCATATTTGTTGGCAGGAAAGGGTCTCGAAGGATTTCATTTTCAGATAACAGACCAGCTACTTCGCCGGTTTTTGAGATGTACAATAGGTTCTAATATTGGGTTTGGACAAGAGAGGGCTTATGCTGAAGTTCTGTAAAATTTTCTTTCTTTGCCGCAGCAGACTCTCGGCCGCTGAGAGTACGTTAGAATATCAGCCAGCTTGGGGATGGGTGGGAACACTTTGACGAATACTTTGACGAACACTTTGACGAACACTGCGGTGTTGTGCGGGCTGGCTGCAAAACACTTCAAGCTGCACAAATCGAAATATCAACCCACTCAACTGTATTTGTGGATCAAAACTATTTGACCACAGATTTCTCGATCTTCAACTTCTTCACCTTAACCCTCGATCGATATTGCTGAATCAACTTCATCCACCACCAAGATGGATCTTCCCAGGAGCGAACGACTTAGAATGTTTGATGCCGAAAAGGCGAGAGCATTCAACGAGATTCAAGACTACAAAAAGCTAGCCAGCGCAGGTCAAACCTTGGTGGCTGGATTACGCCCAGGGCAGTTGGAAATCTGTGATGGCAAGCCAAAGGTGCCGAGTCGGTAAGCTGCAACCACATTCAGGATCGTGGGTTCTACTGACAATCATATCTAGAGAAAACCTTGGAAAGCGCATCATGCTCAAGACGACAGGCCCAGCTGGAGAGTATGAACGTGCTGCGAACGCCCATGAACTAACAGCGACCGCCTCCGTATTTGCAACAGCGTTGAGTAACAACGCATCAACCAAAGAGCTACAAACCATGGCAGATAACTTAAGCAAACAAGGCTGTCTGGCCACGAACCCTCACGCTGCCACCGCTCTGAAGACTCTTGTCCATTACATGCGAACTCTACAGCTGTGCACTGCCCGATTCCTGCCCAACATCGAACGTCTTCGCCGAGGCTACTACGATTTCGACGTCCAACTTTGCTGCATCGAGCTAGCCATCCAACTGAAGGCCGAACAGTTTGGGCAGTGTGTCGTGCGGGAAGTTGTTCGCGAGTCTTTCTTTCTTCGCTTGAATCTCCGTCAGTGGCGTGCGGTGGCAGACAAGCTTCATGGCATGCTCGACCCTTCTTGGTGGTATGGGCCGCAGGCCTCGACGATACGTACATCACACACCGCGAAAGCAAAATCGCCTGCCTCAAACCAGCTCTCGAGGTCCTTCCCGCCATTCGATCCGTCTACGCCAAAGCCTTTCGTGAAGATCAAGGCTATCTGCGTTCAAACCGCACCCGTGGGTCCCCCAGCCCAGCAAATCTCTATTTTCAATACTGATGAGGCCTAGTTGCCACAGTTGTCGCTGATGCCATTCGTGAAGCTCGTGCGATCAAAGCGAGGAAGGCGGAAAAGGCGGCAAGGAAGGCCGCTGAACAGGCAGCCAAGAAAGCTGTGAAGGAGGAGGAGGAGGTTCAACAACACACTGGAGAGGGTGCCGGTGTTGAGAAGGCGATCAAGCGAGAAGCTGTGGAGGAGGAGGAGGAGGAGGAGGAGGAGGGAGTTCATCAAGACACTGGAGAGGGTGCCACTGTTGAGAAGGCGATCAAGAGAGAAGCTGTGGAGGAAGCGGAGAAGGAGGAGACAAAGAAGGTGAAGAAGTCTCCTTGAGAGTTGGGAGAGGCCACCTGCGCCATAGCGGGAAATGAGTCTTTGTACAGAAGTTCGGATGAGAAGAATCAAAGATTCTAAAGCAGTATTTTACGATGCGAGTATCAATACCACGACGGCCTCCAATGGCTTCCAACGTGCACAGTGACATGATTGCACTCTGTTCATCATAACTTACTCGCCCTCGCTATACTCTTACTAGGGTTGTCTTCACGCCACAGACTCCGCATATTCTGTAATGCCTCTAAGGCCTCTCTCTCAATCCTTCCCACCAGCTCCTCACAGGTCGGCACGTCATGGATCAGCCCAATGACCTGTCCCGCCGTCCAGACTCCAAAGTCCTTATCCCCGTTCACATAAACCTCCCTACCTCTTTTCCCACTGACCAATGGAGCCACCTCCTCAAATTTCCCCTCCTGGCTCCCCTTCTCCACTTCCCGAATCTCATCGGTGACCTTGTTCTTGAACAATCTCGTCGTATTCCTCCAGCGTCTCAATACCAGCTCTGTATCCGTCTCCTGAGCCTTCACAATCGCCTGCTTGATATTATGATGAATCGGTGCTTCAATCGTACACATAAACCTCGTGCCCATATTTATGCCCTCCGCCCCAAGTGCCAACGCAGCAGCCAGACCCTGCCCATCCGCAAACCCGCCCGAGGCGATAAATGGAACCTTCAAACTCTGCCGCGCCCGTGACAAGAGGATGAAATTCGTGATGTCGCTCTCCCCTACGTGTCCCGCACACTCAAACCCGTCGATACTCAGGAAATCCACCCCCAGCTTGACCGCTGACTGGGCATGTCGTATCGTCGTACACTTGTGCAAGATGGTCACACCATTGTCCTTCAGCAGCTTGATCACCGGGCCGGGTGAATTCCCTGCCGTCTCCACGATCTTGATGCCTTCCTCGATGCAGATGTTGGCGTAAGCGGTGTAATTTGGTGGGTTCAGTGAGGGAAGCAGGGTGATGTTCACACCGAATGGGTTGTCGGTGAGGGAGCGGCATTTGCGGATCTCGGAGCGTAGGTCTTCGGGCGTGGGTTGGGTGAGGGCGGTTAGGATTCCGAGGCCGCCGGCGTTGGAGACGGCGCTGGCGAGCACGGCGTAGCCAACCCATTGCATGCCGCCCTGCACGACGGGGACTGGAAATAGAGATTAGTGGTTGATTGTCTGTAGAAGGTGCGAATAAAAGGGTACCTCGGATGCCTAGTCGGCGGGTGAGTTCTGTATTGAAGGGCATATTACTGGGACTGCTGTGTATGTAGAGGCTGCAAGAGAAAGACGAAGAAAAAGGTGGACAGGCGAGTCAATCGTATATCATAGGCAGGGGAAAGGGTTAGAGGAACAGCATTATAGAAGAGCTGAAGATGTCTCCCCATCGGAACGCGCTTTCGGATGTTGGAGAGACACATGGATTATCGTGAGCCGAGGTAACTTTATTGGGGACCCTGGATGAGTCAGCAGCCAGGTTCTTTCTGCGGCACGGTTGCCTTGGTCCCCCAGACAGGCTTAGTGGGCATAGCCACATACTCCATACCTGAAATAGACTAACGTACACTACCACTTGGCGAGACACCCCACTTGGCGAGACAGTTTGCACACACTTTACGCAGTAATTCTATCACTCAAATGGCCCAACATCCACGTCCAATTAAGGAAATAATGAAGCTGACGATACTTCCTATTTAAGCCTATCTGAGAGAATTCTTATGCGTAACGAATCCTCTCCACGGTGCGTTATTTGCACCCTAGAGGGCGCCCTGCCCTCTTTGGCAGCCCTGACCTCCTCAAGATTCCACGAACGCTGCACCCTCTCTTTTAGCATGCGTTTTGAGCGCTTTTTGACCTCTTGCTGATGAGATTGCTTGCGTAAATTGTTGAGCTCATTTGAAGCAATTGCGCGCCAGCATGCTCTTGAATAGCTGCGTGGCTGAGCTTGCGTACAGAGCGTCGAGTTCGAGGACTAACTTTGGCCTCAATTTGCGCTTGAAGCTCTCGAATTTCATCTAGCTGAGGAGTTGGCGCTAGGGTTGCGGAGGGGTTCGGAGGGCAAGTTGGAGCTGGCTAGATCGGGTCGGCGGTGGGAGAGGTGGTTTGTGAAGAGGTTTCGACGGACGGAGGAGGTGGAGGCTGTGCTGGATGCCTCTTAACGCGCTTGTACGTAAAGTACAGTAAAAATACTCTGATTGAGTGCTGCTATGCCGGTTGGAGCGTATTCTTCGACTACACGGCTGTACGCGCTTGAAAGTGGCGAAAATGGACCTACATCAAGAGGTTAAAGTTTGTGGGTAGCGTGCGCTGGCAAATAGAGAGGGTGGATGTTGTTTTCGAGGCAGTAATACTGAAATTCGCCAGTAATATGACTCTTTTGGCTATCAAGTATCAGAATGATATGCTTGCTATTTGACGCAATTGGAACGAATATTCGACGCAGCCAATCAATGGCTAGCTCTTCGTCGGTCCATCCCTTAGGAGAAAAGGCCCATATAACGTCAGGGAGGTCCTCATGCTCTGGAAACATATGATGCTCAGGATTCTTGCCAGTAAAGATAAGATAGGGCTTAATAGCCTTTTCTGTATTTATATACTCGATAATAGAGACCCATTGAGTATTGTCTGATGCTGGAGCCACTGGGCGACCTATAGCAGGGTCAAAAACAACGTATTTCGACGCTATTTGCCCTATCTGAAACCCTGTTTCGTCTATATTGTAGATATCTTGCAGCTCAACTGCGTTTTAGCTGCAGAGCTGTTTAAATTCGGCAAAAAAGCATTTAATAACGCTAGAATCAAGGGCCATGAGTCGTTTGATATCCATTAGTCGATTTCGCCGCGTTTTAAGCTCTGGATGGCGAGCTATTAAACGCTCCACGTAGTGTTTGCCCAATTGAATCTTATCCCCCTTGCTAAGTAGCAATTTTGTAATCATTCGACAGATTTGAGCGTAATTCAGGCATAAATGCTGCCTTTGTAGGTCTCGGAAGTATTGAATCAGCACTTTTTCTTCTTGTTTTGATAGCTGTTGTGAAATGCGATCAGTTTCTGCTATAGAGGGTCGCCCTGCGCGTCGATGGGCCAGGGTCGAATTTGGAACGTCGTAATAGCTCGCAGCTTTACGAACTGAGTCAAATAGGCCTAGATCAACGTCATTTGAGGCCTGCTGAATAGAATGCTCCTTGTTTGAGTCCATTTCGAGCTATTTTGGTAGAGCTATAGCTGTTCGAAATTTGAGTGTTGCCGAACGCCCTGCGCGAAAAACTGTCTCGCCAAGTGGGGTGTCTCGCCAAGTGGTAGTGTACGTTAGTGCTTGACTAAGCAGACATTTGGCGCACATTGACTTAGTCATCGTCCAACCCACAGAGCACGGCTGAGAACTGAGGCAAAGGCACGGGTTGACTGGGCAAATCACAGCTCACAGCACACTCATTGAAGGATACGGTAGATAATGTTGCATTTTGGAGATACCTGTTAGAAGTAGTAGCAAACAGCGTACGGAGGTGCCAATTCACTTGATTGAGTTACTCCTATCAAGAGGAGCATTTGCTCATACTAATAGCTATAGAAGCGCATTACTGTAACAGCTCAGAAACAGCATTTGGCGTTCAATTCGTATAGCAATGCTCACTGCCATAAATAACAGGGCGTAACAGTTACAAGAGCGTTTCGTGCGTTTTGCATGCGGGGACCCTTGTACCATCATGCTAATACGTAACAGATACGTATCATATACGCAGGGATTCTGACAATACCATCCTTTGGAATTATAATTAAGACGTTCTTCTATTTGATGTTTCTCCCTGCGCCATGGCTTTGGTAATGGTGACAGTCCCCTCTTCTCTCCATGACCCTCCTGCCGTCCTGATGGCATGCCCGTGTATCGACTTCAACTTCCTCACGGTGCTTGTATGAGACCCTCGAGCAGAGTGCCTCTTCGCCTCCGTCCTCCACTGATCACCACCGAGCATCGCTATCTTGAAACTGCCGACCGTAATCATTCGCCAGCGCATGAAAAACCACCAACAATTCTCGACAGCAAAATGAGCTCCACCAGCCACCAAAAGACGTCGTCCGTCGTCCACTTAGCGCTCCCTGCACATCGCCTTCGAATCTTCGCTACAAGGTCTCCAGGCTGGAAGACTACTGCATTGCAACGTTGTTTCGTTGCAAAGGTGCCATGATAATCTTCCAGCAGTCCACGCTATTCCTTCTGTAAAGAGGCACCAGGAATCGTTCGTAAGATCAGCAACCGACCATGTGATCATCGTCAAGATAGCCAGAATAATCGAGACAATGACATCGCCGAAGTTCGGCATAAACATCTTCAGATTCTAGAAAAAAAAATCTTAGCTTTCAAAATTGATCCCCATAGACTTGACCAACTTTGCGAAACTTTCATGATCGACGGCCCCAGAGTCAGTTTGATCGAATATGCTCACATGGGATCTTTCGCATGATATTTGCTTGAGAACTTTCGAGCAATAGATGATATGGTCGCTGCTCTTTCAATGTCTTGAAGGTTTCTTCCAACACCAGGAATGTTATTCGATGTTTCCAATCTTCCGACTTTGCATTGTCGTCGGACTCCAAGTCGAGTCCTTCATCCGAAGTCTCAACCATGATCTCCCTCTTTTCATTCGATTCTGAGGATGAGCCTCCCTGGAGATGGCGCGAGGCTTCTGTTCAACCTGCCATCGCTTTCTTCCGAATCAGCGCGCTCAACTCACAGGGTTTTGTAGCTCTGGCGTCTTCTCTCGCAAGACTTGGGTTCTCTCGACAAACCATCAGCTGAGATTGTTGCCAGACGACTGGACGGATCTGAAGAGATTTTTACCCATTCCTGATCTCCGATATGGCTCTTTTCCATACACAACCCAAGGAATTGATCCCGTCCCTTCTCAATAGCAGCGGTGGATTTGAAGTCTGGTTCGATGCTGCAACAACAAATTGACGTGGTCGACAACGCTGATTGAGCCATTGGACCCCTCTTGGAGCATCGAGTGGATAGCCCTACCCGATCGTGCTGCACGTAACATTGACCATCTTTCTTCCCATATTCAACGTGAGCCCGCTCATAGCGTGGATGTTTATCGCACTATCAGACAGCTGCTTAAGAGCGTTTCAGGTTAAAGAGTTGACGCTCTTCCCAGGGTACAAGATGTGGTGCTGGACGTTGTTGATGTTGGCCAAACCTGAACTCCGTTCGAAGTGGATTTTCGGGCTAAACAAGCATCCCGTCAATGGGCATCCTCGAGGAACCAATATTGCCCTCATGCAGGCCCGCACCCCCACCATGTTTTTGTATAATTGCACGGCTTCCGCTGTGTGGCGCAATATTTAAATCGGTCAACCTTCCATCTTACCATTCCTGATGCGAGGAATTGCCGTCGCCCCGGTGCCACAAATACAGTGTATCGTCCCTTTTGAACCTTCCTCCTCCTCCTCCTCCTCCTCCTCGTCGTCGTCGTCGTCGTCGTCGTCAGCATGTCAGAGGTCAGCCAGATTCTCCTCTGTCTGAGCAAAACTGTTCCGGGAAGCAAGTTTTTTTCACCCATATGCTCCGCTATCTCATCTTCGAGTGCTCGAGCATGATCAAAGAGACCAAGCAATAATATGGCGACTGGGCTTTGATCGGATCTTTGTTGCTGCTAGTGGATAACCGATCTCTAAGCCTCGGTACTCCTTCCATTCGAATGGCATGATTGATCCCAAGCAGGGTATTCTTGATATTCCACGCAATCCAGCTGGGTGTTGGATGACAAAGTCTCCGCCATGTCTCTGATGGTGGACTCCGTATTGATCTTCGTCCTAGGAGTGAGGTTCGGGAACTTTGATCTCCTATATCAGCATATATCTGTTACCGCCCATAATCGTCATCTGTCCACGCGGAGGATGGGCGTCTGATCTTCATAGAGATACGTGAATAGACTGAAGACACCATCATCGTGGTGATTGGAGAATCGAAGAAAGCGACCATTTTGCAGAACCACATCAATTGACAGCCAGAAATCCACATCGCGTCAATGCCGCAAGGGAATGCGATTCACCCCAGGTGAGCACTGCTTGGTGCTACACTTGCCGCCGTACGAGGCATCTGCCACTCTGAGTAGTCGCCACTGAACGACAGACTCCATGAAGCTGAAGATCTTGTTTGAATTGCGTTATGATGAAGAGATCTGCCACATCACCGGACGATCTCTTTCGCATTGCATTTCCCGAAAGATCTATTCGATCAAACAACATGAAGCTGCGGCGTCGAATCTTCAACTTCAACGGCCCATTAGGAAAGCGTTGTGATAAGGTTTTCCTTATGGAATGCAGAATGTATTATCTTCAAGTATGACTCGAGGACGACGATTCCCACGGCGTGAAATGTTTCGGGAGTTTGCTTGCCATGTGACATTTCCAGGCGTGAGATAGGTCTGGCGCTCTTCATCGTCGTTACCGATTTCATCTTCGTAATCGGTCATATCGAAGGACTCATTCCATCGGTGTTCTTCGATCCCGCCGCATGCAGGTTCCATCCCGCCGCGTTGTGGAGATATATACTATTCCGTCGGCGTTCTTTGATCCCTGCGGCCTGCAGGTTCCATCCCGCCGCGCTGTATATATAGATATATATACTTCGGGGTATTGACTTCAAGTTCACTTCGCAGCAAACAAATAGCAGACGTCCATGTTCCAAGTTTGTGTGTGGTGAGGAGAGCCTCAATAGACTGTCTCCTCAGAGCCGCCTCAGTTCGAAATGGGTTTAGCGCCAAGCCGGATTTGGAAACGTGATCGCAAAGCGGAATTCGTCACACAACACACCCCTTCTCCCTATGAGAAATGAAATAAGAATGATAGCATACAAAGCTGCTCCTACTCTCGGTGATATCACTCGTTCCAGCTTCATGGTGCACACCCGTTCGCTCACGGTCTGAGAAATTTCATCCTTTCATTCTTCTCTTTGTTGATCGCATTGTTGTGGAATCTGAAGTCCTGATGAACCACAGCAGCCGCCAGTACTGCACGTGAGAATATAGTAGCGAGCAAGATGGAATCTGAGCTTCAGCAAAGGCGTACACCTTGGTATTGCGTGATGAAAGACATGAAGAGTGGCTGGACGTCGTTCACTTTTCAGTTAGGTTGATCAAGAGTCGATGAAGAGTGAGTTGAAGTACGGACGGCCGCCACCGCCATGGAACTTGAAGATGTGCAGGATCCATAGTCGTGATCGTATGCATGCCTGGTAGCCTCCAGGTAGAGAGGTAAGAATGGGGAATGTGAAGTCCATATCTATATAAAGAGAGATAGAATGATGAGGGTATGAGAAAGAGAAAGAAATTTTTCAGAAAGAGGGGATTTGGGCCTTCTAATATACCAGGCACAGCCAGGCTCGGCGCATTCACAGACCCTGCCGATTCAATACTTGAGGAAGCCGATCACTATTTCTGAAAGTCCTTCATCAGCCTGCAGGCTACGATTGCATCATCATTGCATCGCCTGTCACAATCTTCATTGAAGGTGCAGACGGGGGCTGATCGGTACTAGCACTCGTCGGGGAGAGAGCGAATGACTGGAATAGGCTGTGCCGATTCAATACACGGATCCGCCGAAGAAGTTTTATGGCAGCTCTTGTATGTGTTGGGATCTGGCATACTCCTTCCTAATACAGCTTGTGAGGTTCTGGCTATTCACCACTATCAGACAAAGACTGACAGACAGGAAACAGTGGGAAGGTTAGCCACTGGTTGGACCAGTCCTCTGCCTCCATCGTGAAGGATCGTGATCCTACAACACGATACTACACCGCCTTCCAGCCTCCCTTGCACGCCCTCCACCAAGCCACCCAACCCACAACTCACCAATCACACCCTCAATCAAAACTCTTGAGACACCCCAGGCTATGTAATCCTACCCAACAACAAGAAAAGCAGTCCTACCATATAAAGAGCCCCCCCCCCCTTCCGCACACCAAAAACAGTAACCACTTCTCCTAGCAGTGCACTGACTCACCTCTGCAGCCAGTCCGGTTACCAGAAACAGTCCAAAACCATAGTCCGATCACGGATCCAAGGATAGAGGTTGATAGAATAGAGGACCATACTTTTCGCTTCGTATTTGTAGTTACATAACCGGCTAGCTCTCCCTTACTGCCTGCCTCTCAGCTCTAACTACCTCAGGCTGCCAGAAAATTGGGTAACGCCCCGTTTTCTACAGATTGAGAGGGTTGCCTTGGGAGGGACCCTCCCCTCTCTCTCTCAAGAAGAGGAGGAAGAAGCGACTCGTAAAAGTGATACCGACTACTAGACGACTCAGTGAGAGGGAGGGATCATGCAGTTACTTGGTTACATGTCCGGCCCTGCCCTGCTGCCTGTCCTGTCCCATCCCAGCCCATCCCATATCCAACATCCAACATCCAACATCCGATTGACGTAATTGGGCTGCCTGTCTGTCTGTCTGCCTGCCTGCCTGCCTGCCTGCCTGCCTGTAGGGCTGTAAATAACCAACTAGCACCAGAGCCAGAGCCAGAGCAAACACGACCAAGAAAGTACAGATAAGTACTGCCAAAGTAGGCAGATAGGGAACAAAACGACAACCTTTCGTACCTAACCCCGTGATGTATTGCGCACACCCGCACACCCGCAGCACGCGCGTAGGTGCATACATACAATCTCTTTTTTTTGCCAATTCAGCTGCACAGGCTACCTACCTACCTAAGCACCTACTCTCGCACGGAGGCGGAGGTGTGCATTCAAAGGTCTTCGATATACACTAAGTTAGTCACTTAGGGTGAAGGCATGCTAGCTCACCTCGTACTAGTTAGTGGAATGCTACTAGAAAGGTGATAGGAGCGCCTGAAGCTTGGCGGGCATTAGCCTGTGAGCCTGGGTGAACGACTCTGGAAACTAAGTTAGAGATATTCCAAACTAAAGGTGTGGGGGAAATAATTACTACTAGTAGTTAGTAGCAGTGGCGCTCCAATATCAGCATATTTGATATACTGCAATGTCTGATGCATGACTCCGTACCTACCACTTATGACGTAGGTAGTACTGTAAAGTTCATGCTGACATATCTATCCGTATTGGTGTTGCCCATCCCAGCGATGAGCGATGAGAGAACGACATGTGCTAGATCCAGATGCATAGAAATAACGCATGGGATAGGCATCGTGAGCATGAAAAGGATAAGATGATGGTATCCATTATAGACTGCCAATGCTCTTAAGGCGGTGAGGCAGTGTATGTATGTCGATGTATGTTCGTGTCGCGCTTAGCGCGCAGCTTTGATGACAGAAAAGTTGGTATGCGACTGCCGATTTTGATTAGCATTATTTTTGTACGAGTTATTACTATGAGCCTCGAACTATCGATACACAGCGGGACGTCGGAACGCTTCGCTCAAGTAGTACAAAATATCACCCGACATACTCATCGCTTCCTTCATCGCTTTCTACCGAAGACTGGCTCGCCTCACTCTCAGCCACACTGTCCGTATCAGCACCATCAGCTGAATCACCATCCTCAGACCCACTCTTGCCGTCGTCGCTATCCTCCCTGACGCCCTCAACGTTCCCAAGTAGAGCACTGCAACCACTTTCAGCTGTGGCAGGGATCGACGTTTCTGGCCTTGAAGAATCACCACCTAAATCTTCGCCGTCACCGTTGTCTGCGAGCTTTTCACCTGCTCTACCCTCTTCGTTAGCGTCTTCCTTTTCGATCTTAACAAGTTCATTCGTACTCGAAGTTTCGCTTGCATCTCCCTTGTCTTGCTTCGTCTCAGCCTTTTGCGCCTCCCTCTGCGCCTCCTTTGCATTCTTCTTTGCTAGCTCCGCATCTCGCCATGCAGCAACTTCAGCCACCGCGCTCCAAGGATCCTTTTTGCGTGTGATCAGATAGCCTTGTACCTCGGCGGGTGAGAAGGTCGCCTCGGGAAGGCTGTCAGCAAACTTATCGGCCCATTCCTTGAGATCCGGCGATGGTTCGCTTTGTAATAAGAAGGTAGGCTCGAGCTGTGACGACGCTTTGCTAGCTGAATGGAGTCGAGAGGGTGTTGCGGTTGTCGGGCTCCGAGGTGGCGTGGGAAGTAAAGGTCCTGTCGAGGGTAGCAACGTGCTGTGCTTTTCGTTGTTGCTTTTCTCCGAAATTTTCGGTCGATCTGCAAAGGCACCGGCTTCCAAAATATTAGGCATAATCTGCTTCAGATTTGTTGGTGTGCGAGCAGCTTCCCTCGAATCGACGCAGTACATTCGAAGGAAGAGTTCACGCATCTGGATTCTGCTTGCAAGTGTGAATTCGATCTTCATGTCAACACGTCCAGGCCGCATGAGCGCGTCGTCCAGTTTTTCCGGATAGTTTGTTGTCATGATCAGAACACGTCCTTCTTGAGAGGCAACACCATCAATGGCGTTAAGAAGGCCGGACATAGTGATTCCCATATCATTCGAAGAGCCAGGACGTCCGCCTGCAGAACGGTCATTGCTCTCGTTGGCAGATTTGACCGCTTTGGCGACCTCCTTGGCGATCATTGCTGCAGTTGTTTCCGCGCTTTCGTCTTTCTTCTCATTCTTGGCGTCTTCCTTCTTATCCTCTGCTTCTCCTTTAGACCTCTTCTCTTCTTCCTTTGTAGTGTCTGATTTCTTCCTTACAATGCCAGCACTGTCGATGTCCTCCAACAAGACTATGCAGCGTTTGGGTAGGCTGTTGAAGAGAAGGATGAGGTCTTCCTCCGAAAGTGTCTTTTCCGAAAGCGACATGCAATAAATATCGAGACCGAAAACACCAGCCAGGGCAAAGCTCAAGCTGGTCTTCCCGGTTCCAGGAGGACCATACAACAGGATCCCTCGCCGATATGGAATGCCTCGATTACTATACCATCTAGTCGTAGCAGGATCCAAGAAGTCGTTGATGTCACGTAAAATGGCAGCCTTCTGTTTGCTGTCTAGAACCACGGTTCCCATTGGACGACTAGGACGTACGGCGACCTTGTTCCAAGCCTGACGTCCTCGACCTCGCTGTTCCTTTGGACTAGGCCGTCTGACTGTAGTTTTGGCAATCTGCTTCGATAGATTCCGGTCTCTGGTGTCGAGAATGAGGTCTTTGATGGGTTTGGTCGAACGCCCGAGCACGGTCAGCCGGACGGTTTCTTGGTCTTGAATCATCATGCCCATCCAGCCGCCTTGAACCTTGTTTAATTCACGAGAGAACTTAAACCAATGTCCCTTATGGCGGAACCAGTGGTAGCCAGTATCGGGCTCATACCGAGGTGGGACCTTTGCTGCCCAGCTGTTGAAGTTGAAGATGGCGCCCGCTGCCGCATTGTCGTCGCCCTTCAAATCATCCACATCGTCTGTGTAGTCTGCGCTCTGGACCTTCAGAGACCGTACTCGCTTCAAGTCCTCTTGTTCCGCAGCCCAGGACAGAAGGTTGTCGTAGATGATGTCGTAAGCATCGATAACCACGCTGGCGGTAAAGTATGTCAGGAAGCTGGCCCATAAGTGCCGGTAAATGTAATGAACGCCTGTAGTACAGGCGAAGCCGAGAACCAGGACAGATACGATGATGGAGATATCGAACCCGAACACATCGAGGAGGTATTTAGAGATGAATGAGTAGCCCGGAATGAATGCGTCTAGGATGCTAGTGGGAAGATGACCAATACCCGGAATGGTGGTGTCGTTGCTTGAAACGTGTTGCAAATGATGGAGGCCTGGAAAAGCCATACCTGTCGTGGGAGACAGCCGCCCTACGAGATGATGATGGCTAAAGACGGAAGGATCGTTTGGAAGAGTGGAGAATTGTAGTTGTTTCTTCCTAATCTCGGATTGTCGCTATGTCTTGGAACATCTATCGCACCAAATATCGGAAACGGGGATCTGCGAAGGGATTGACGAATAGGTTCCTTTTTAACGTTAAAATGATCACGAGGCGGCTTAAAATGAAGCCAAACTTATCCACCAAGGATCTATTTTACAAACTTTGATCAGAAGTCGATACGGAAGTATTACGACGAAGCCCGTGGGCAACAGCTGGTATTCAACACAGCTGGCGTTGATTCTGTGAATGGGAGAAGGAGAGAAAACAGGATGATTTATGTAGTTAAATAATAGACAAGCAAACATGTCGCACCGTACGTTTGTCTTTGTGGCTCAAGTGTCGCAGCAAGGCTTCAGGCACCAGCCTTGTACGTACTAAGAATATGTAGTGAGAATATCAGACACGGTACATGGCAGCTCCAAGGTTGTTTTGGCAAAGCAGTGGCAATCGGCGGAGCCGCACCAACTTAGATAGTAACACTGATTAGCTTCCATCCAGCTGGCTCATGGTGATAGATCCTACCGATATATTACTCAGAAGTGGTCTAGCCAATAGGCTATGATCTTGGAGGTTGGCCCAGCCGATATTGTAGCCTGTAAGATTCATGAACTTGCTTCTGTGCGCCAGCTGTTGACTTGCATACAGTACCGCTAATGTGATTACACATGGTTAAAGTGAGTTACTACGTAATTACAACACTGCGCCACTGCGCCACTGCGCCACAAACCGCAGCCTTGGGCCGCTTGCTCCTTTACCCACTTATCAGAGTCAGCATGAAATCCTGACCATGAGGCTGAACCCTGACCAGCTGGAACACCTGGTGCATCGCTCAGCTATGATGTTATCCAGGTCAGGGCTCGTAATCAACGAATGAGCCAGTTGGGACTCTGTTAAACTCAAAAATACAGTTTGCGCTATTCTGCTACGCGTTTCACATGCGTTTTGTTACAGATCTAATACGCGTTTTGCATGAGCTCCGCATGTATTTTTGGTATCTGCGTGTCGCGCTATTTCGCTTGGTATCGCCGAATTGAACGTATAAATGCACGCTCTGCGCAGTGATTTAGATAGAACAACTTGCTATTTTGCACTGATCCATGGATTAGTCAGCACAGTTCATCTGACTCCTAGGCACCTGTGCCACACTGGACTAATAACGCCGAAGTCAAATATGAATGCCACATAGGCAGGATTCGTCTGGCATGTTCACGACTTGGGTTCTTTTCGAATACCACAGCACCCGTTATCCGAGTCCAGACTGTTGATTCTAAGAACGCCACTCTCGTTGCTGATCGTCAAGGGAAAGCCCAAGGCTGCGAATCTTTCCTCCACTGTCGGTGCGAAGAAGAGATCCAGGTCTTTGCCAAAGAGGTCCTCCATGGCATCTGCCGTGACGAAGAAGGCATATTCCCTAGGCGCGCATTGCAGCGCCTTCATAATCTCCTCAAAGCGGAGTGCTATCACCTTCAGCTGCTTTTGAGCGCTAGCCCAGTACTTGCTCAGCTTCTGCACAACCTCATAACTGCTTTGCACGAGTTGGAGGTCAGATTTTAGATCGGCCAGCGTGCCGATACTGGTTAAAATGTCCACTGCAGATAGCATGGAGTAGGCTTGAAACGGCACCGAGAATGTTCGGGCTGGTTTCGAGGAGCGCTGCTCTTCATAAACCTTCGACAGCAACAGAGTAAACTTCAGGAGCTCTCGAGCGTGAAACTGGGCAGCTCTTATATTTCGACTTAAGCTACTCTCATCCATCTCCCTGTGCGGTGCGTGCCGATTCAATTTCATAAGAACAGTGTGATAGCGTGCATGAAGTAATATGAAAGTCTCGGCGTAGCCTTCCTGCAATGCTTGCTGGATATTCTGTGTGTTGCAGGCGAACAAATGCGGCGGTAAGCGATCGATGAACCTTCGCAATTGCCGCTGCTTACCGCTGTAAAACTTTTCGTACTTGTCATCATCTGATTCGAAGGTTCGGTGCTTCTCCCTATAAAGGTATTGCAAGACTTGTCCCCAGATAGAAGATATCACGATCAGGTATGACATTGTGCCCAGGCTAGCTGGCTTCGGCCAGCTTACATTCTGGTCAATCGTCCCAAATAATGGAGTTACTGGAATGTCTTGGTTTTCGTACAACTCTTCGCTGCAAGGAACGCGGATAAAACAATCTTCGTTCTGCAGCATGGGCGGAAGGCCAGAGCATAGGCCATTGCATCGCTATTAAAGAGTTAGCTGAGAATAAAACATCAAGTTCGCAAGAGAGGGCACCTACCTCCAAGAGGTATACCGACCAGAAAGTCCTCCTTTGACACTCCGCCATTGTCCTCCTATCAAGGCCATATTCGCATCCATGTGTGTTAAGTCGTTCGACAACACCATACTCAGTGTTGAACTTCAACTCGCATACCCCTCTCGCCGCAGCGCCGCAGTAGTCCGACGCCTCGCTAAAGTCTCCCAGCGAAAACTTCAACAAGCTTAGTATCCACCTGGTTTGGACCAGTTGCAACGTGAACCTTCCAACGCTGTTTTGCTCCGCATAACGAGCAAGTTGCAGCATTCTCTTACCATGCACAACGCTCTCCTTGTGGGTTGAAAAGCTACATCCCATTGAAATCATAGCATACAGGAGCATCTTATCATCAAGCGTCTTTTCGCGACGATCGCCAACCCATGTAAGGAATGGGCCCTTTGGGAATATATAATATATACCTTGATTGACGTGGGCAAAGTAGAGATCCAGGTATCCCTTCGTCACTGGCGATATTGGATAAGGATCTAAGTTCCAGTCCGCCGCTTGAAGACCTAATTTTTCCATCATGTCGAATACTGGTGGCGAGTCCAATATCGGTGATGAGGCGTCTGACGACCGCAGCCTTCCTGGTGGTGATTTCATTGTTTCCCGCCAATCTTGTCTTGAATCCACCCTTTGCTCTGGCCGCTTCATAACCTTTTCGCCGTAGTCAGGAGCTGCACTTGATGCAGGGTAAGTGATTGTTTGATGCTTCTCTGCTGTCATACGACGTGACGTTGGTTGATGTTTGGGTTCGTTCTGATCGCTACCGTCGGCAGAGTTTGCGCCGGTACTTATTAAGTCCGGTGATATTACGCAAAGTGCCGAATTGGGTTGAGGGCCACGCTCTCTGTTACGGTTTGAGAGGGCATCCCGCGACCTGGATTCGGATCAGCCTCTTGTTCTTAGATCCACATGCAGAGCACACACCCACTTTCAAACCTGCAGTCAGTCTGTGTTTTCTCGCATTGAGCACATTTCATTAGATCCGGATTTGGGTGACAGCGGATCTTCTTTTGCCGGCAATTGATGCAGGCTTGGGCTAAACGCTTCCTGGGTTTTCCTGCTTTGGTTAATCCTGGGTCTGGATGCGCAACCGCTTCATGCCACGGTTCTCCAGAGATTCTACCCGGTGCATGGGAGGGAGAATTCTGTCCTCTAATAGCTCTATAATCCAATGTACCTGTTGCAGGACTGTTTCCTGGAGAATGACGTCCATAAGGATTGGCTCGAGCTATGTTGGATTGGTGGAACCGAGGGCTAAGGAGGTTTGCTTCAAGAGGAGAAATCTGTGCATACTGCTGTGGGGGGGCTTGCATGAAAGTGGGTGTTTGGTGATGTATGGGAATCAAGGCGTCAGAGCTCGAAGTCCGCATAGAGGGAGGACTCGACGTCATCGACTCAAACGGATCCGACTGTAAACCCTTGATGCTACTTTCTGAGGCGCGTTTCGACAGTGACAGAAAATCATGTGCGGAGCTCAACGTTGTGGTCGGTAAAATTGAACGAGGTTGCTCTGGATGATGCTGTGGAGTCAGAGTGGAAGGGTCGGGACCGACGAACACATCAGGTTGTAGCAATTGCCGGACGCCAGGTAATCTCATACTTGGTCCGTGTTCTGAATGCGGTCGTGATAGCCTCTCGTGGGCTGCGGTTTGCGGCCACCCATTATTGCTCATATTGGGGGGAAATGGTTATGTCGCCAAACTGGTACACAGTCGGCAGAGAACTCGTGCTTCGAGAACAGGTAATTTTGCGAAGGACAGCTTATCGTTCCTTGAAGAGCGTGCGGTTATCATCTATGTAGTCAACCTAGGTCAATGTATATTTTCGACACAGTATCGAAGCGCAGATTTGATGGTTCATAAGGATTGGACTTCTAGAGGTTCAATATCAATACCAGGCTTCCCGAGCGATCCCGTAACTTTCAGACGACAATCAAATGGTCTGCGCCTCCTCACA
The DNA here is from genome assembly GCF_000464535.1 of Endocarpon pusillum Z07020. Classification (NCBI taxonomy): domain Eukaryota; kingdom Fungi; phylum Ascomycota; class Eurotiomycetes; order Verrucariales; family Verrucariaceae; genus Endocarpon; species Endocarpon pusillum. Next base: position 216,291 of record NW_006913582.1, read on the forward strand.
TCTCTTAGCCCATGAGGAAATATCCCATTGGTGAATGGCACCAAATGCCAGGTGTGCAGCCTCTAAAGTTTATCCACCCAAAGACTACAGCGTGGATCTTCCATATCCTCTCAAGGGAACAATCAGCATGCAGGGAAAGCATAGACAAGACCATGCCTCCAGAAACCATTTTCGCCGTGGCAAGTACTGAATGCAGGTTTCCTGTTCGCCGAAACGAAGATTGTTGTTGTGTTCACTAGTTCTTAGCAAACCACGCCGTGTTAACAACGGCGACTGCTCACGAAGCTAGGAACGCAGATATCATCGAATAAGGTTAAGACATTTGTACCTACCCTGTCGGTATTCCCCTAGTCTTGGTTGAGTTGTCGACATGCAACCACAGTCCTGAATGCTGATCATTCAACCCGGTGGATGGTGGGTGACGACTACAGAACTGGGGTCTAGCAGATCTGCCTGGTTCCTTGAGGCCAAACCTGATACAAACTGCGGCAAGGTCTTCCTGGGCTACGGAGTACATTCGGGGCTGACAGAAGATTGACAAAACCATAAGAGTCTGATGCTGAGCTAACTGGTTTGGCACCCAATGAGTGGTTGGAAGAAATTATGACAAGATGGGAACAGGCTAAAGCCCAAGCTACTTGAGGGGACATTTTGCGGTCCATCCGAGTGCTCACTTGGGACTCGATCGCATCTGGATGGAGCAGAGGATCGACGACTATTTGGGGGGTCACTTGTAATTTAGTCTGTCCAATAAACCTGCATACATCAAATATAACTGTTTTTGTGAAACAGTTGGTGCTATGATGTTGCCCGTCATGCTGCATCGGCCAGGAGATCCGGCTTTAGTGTCCCGTGTGGCTGGGTAGGTCCTTGTTTGCCGCTTTTTCTGACGCTGTGACAGGTGAAGGAACCTGATGTAGCTCAGCCCTGACAAGTCCATCCTTCTCGGTTCGATGTTCGGTGTCTTCCCATCCCGTCACTCCGCAAGAAGCGAAGCTATCGTGCCGTTTCAGAACTGGGGTACGAGAGGCGCGGAGAAATGGTGTGACCGACTCTGGGCAAGGCGATTGAACACCTATCACTCGATTGCCTGTGCGAGGCCCTGCAGTAGCGAGGTGACAGGAGATCGGGAGCTGCACGTATGCATCTGACAGAATTTTCTTTACAATGATATCCCCACACATGGGACTGTTGATATTGATGGTCTACCTGAGCACGATTTATGCATTAGTTACGGCCAAACCTCTGAGCAACATGATTCACTACTCGGTGGCATTAACTGTCTTCCAATTCTGTTCGAGGCCTCGTCATTGACCAAAGTTTATAGAATTGAATTGTTCGCCGATGGTCGAGTTGATTGGTTTGCAAAGCGGATCTTTAGTGCTGAGTATCTCCTCCCAATCCAGGACAAAGCGTAGTGCAGATAGTACTTAGATCTTCTACAGCCAAGAATGTGACGCGGCTGATCCTACTAGTACTGCATGTGGAGATCCCCATAGTTCTTCCAGGGCAGATGTCATATCAAACTCACTCGAAAGTGGTTAGCTATAGCAATTTTATCCATATTTACCTAGTACCCAATAGCAGCAAGCGGCTGTGAGACCGAGGTTGGCTTACGTGTGATATGTGGGGCTTAGAAAGTCAAACATGCACACTCCGATACCTGATGGACAGACACTTCAAGCGGGGAAGGCAGAGCTCTTCTCGATCAGCACGGTACAAGGCGCTCTTAGTCTACAGCTGTGTAATTAATGTCACTCCCGGCCATACGAGGGGCTTGAACTTCTCATGCTTGATGCAGGGTGAAGAATGGAAGGCAAGCCGGTGACGTAGAGGGCGTGCTTTGATGAAAGTGCAGTTACCTGATTACGAAGTAAACTGGTCCACAAAATGAACAGGATACTGTGTACTTGCATTGTCGCAAGCCAAGGCTGAGCCTCATCAATCAATCAATTGCAGCGGGAAAGCCCTGTACAGGATCTGCCTTGCAATTTCTCAAAAAGGCAATGTCTGATGTCAAGCTTCTCCTAAGTCAAAGACCCACACCCAGAGAGTTTGGCTGACTGAATATCGCGTAAGGACTTGAGCTAATTCTCCGCACCTCTAGTTCTCATGCAGGATCTTGGTGAACTCCTCCCCAGCGCCCTTGGGATTTTCCTGTTCGATGCTCTTCTGACCAAGTTTTTCTTTTGAGAAAGCAGACGCATATGGGTTCAGTCTCAGTAACACCTGTCTGTTGCGCAGAGGATTCTTCTTCTGTACTCCAGAACGCTTTGTTGTAGGATAGCCCCTCGGCTCTCTCAAAACAGACTGGACCTCGGATGAGTTGATGAGGCGTGTGATGTCGGCATTTGATACCACGTTGGAAGGTAACAGGAAGTCTTTCTTGAGGGCCGAAGGAGCAGTGGTAGATCCGTAGATGTCATCGAGAGCAGCAAAGGCACTGGAGGTCCAGATGACGAATCGGCCTAGATGACCACCCGGCGCCAGCTGAAGAAGGTTGAGTGCGTAGACAGACGAAGTCTCGACACCTGGGATATTTCGGAAAGCCCGCACCAGTTCCTTGCCATCTGTGTCCGGGTTGTAAACAACTAGTGGACCACGTCTTTGACGATAACGACGTCCTCGCATCTTTCCTTTACCAGCCCGTAGCTTGCGAGACTTTTGCACCTTAACGACGTCCGGACCCGCACCAACGGCCTTTAGTAGAGACACAGCAGCAGAAGTCTTGACAATCGCTGCGCCTTCAAATGTTTTCGAATCGATTACAAGGGGAACTTCGGGTACAGTAGAAATGCGGTGGCCGCGAGCGAGGAGAAGAGCTGGAACTGATGAGGCGGCAATAGCTGAAGCAGTGGCGAAGCGTCTAGGGCTCGTTAGTATATCTTAACTTCTTTGCAATACTTGCTTCTCACTTTTGACCCAAGTTGACCTTCTGATGCCATTTCCGCCAGACCTTAGTGGGTGCGAACATTCGACCAGAGCGACATTGGTTACCAAAGGCGGCTTGTCCAGCACGATGCGTACCGCCACCAGAGACTCGCGGGATACGTGCAACAGCGCGACCTGTAGCAGAATTAGATTTCTCGGCGCTCTTCTTTTGAACTTCGGTTGCAGCTCACCGGTTCCCCAAGATTCTGCCGAAGTCTGCTCTCCGGCTTTCTCGCTAACTGCGTATGGTTGTCGCTTGTTCTTTGCCATGCCAGTATGGACAGTCCTTTGATCCGTCAGTAACGTGTCAACTCTGACGCAATCATATCATTCATACTGTACAATGTCTGGTCGAATCGGCGAGGAGAAGACTGCTGGCAGGGGGTGAGTCGAGCCACTGTCAGTACCATCCGCCGAAGTGATGGTCACAGTAGGGCGAGTCGTCATCTTGAGAGTTTGTGTAATACCCGAAGCCGCAGGTTATGGTGATAGATGTTGTGGAGTTGAGGTGATATCTCCAAATTGGCCTTCTTGGCACTAAGCATCTGTGTGCAGTATTAGCCCTAAGCCCCAGAGCCGATTAACTTAATACGGCATCTTGACCAATCCCCATCGGGAGCCCGAGGTGCCGCCGGAAAGCAGCTTATGGTTTTTGCTCAATGAGTTATACACAGAGACAAAGTTGCTGGAAACTAAGCCCGAGTATCACACGGTCCTGCACACATCTATGTCTGCCTGTGCATTACACTCTCTCAATTGCCTGACCATGACCAGATACTCCTCAGCATTACCTTGTCGTTGGGCCAAACTTGTTTCGGGAATTCGCATTGCTACCATTGAATGGTTACCAGAAGTGAGACTGAGTGCCATTAGTCTCTAGCACTATCAGCATTAGCGATCTGACAGGGGATAGCTGTAACAGAGAAGTCCTAGAACCCGTCTCAATTTGAATATCTTCTCCCGATCAAGCTTGCCTTCATTCCCGCTCTCTAATCTGAACGGAGACACGCTAGCAAATGTAAGTCCCATGTCTGTTCATAGGCGCAATCTATTTCTCCTTACTGAGTGTCATTTATATCCAATTCATTTGTCAGCCAGGATCTATCTCATCTTCAAGAGACCAAAGAAAGGTACCTAGTCATTGAATCAAGTAAACTTTGTCAAATCCTGCGCTAACTGGATCGGAAAAGAGGCAGAGGTTAGCCACAGAGGTCATTCTCACTTGCCAAAGCCTTTTAGTGGCCACTGGCCGCTCTCAGATGGTTTCCAGCGTGCTGCCAACTTGTGGGTTTAACCTTGGAGGCTGGGACTCCTGCTAAGACAACCTGCGACTGTTGTTCTCCTACCAGGAGTGCATCTTATGCGAGACCTATCTATGTTTTGCGCGCTTACAATTTACCGCAACCATGCAATATTTAGCACCCCTGGGTACCCGCTTCTAGGTTTCATTCATATTTGTGTACGGAACATGGTCCGAACGATGTCTACGTGGGCTCCACCGACCCTGGCGATCCTTTAGTTTTTTCAGCTTCACCAACCTCACCTTCACTTAGATGTCGATTTCCTTAGGATGTCTCATGCTGCCGAAAAGACGATCATGTCTTAGTTTCACTTATTGCAACTGCCAATCCGGTACGAGGCAAATCTGGCAGCTTCAAGAAACATGCTGGAACAGCATCACAACGGTTCTGATGAGTCTGGTCTTTCACGCGTTGCAGCGGTATAAATACCTAGTGCGTTGTCCATAAAAACTTCTCATCTCCATTTCTACAGACACCTTCCTCTTTTTTTGGTTTGGCTTCGGTCCTTGCTTTGATCGCCTAACATGAGCTTTCCAGTTGAACATCTCACGACCTCCTCAACTTCTCAATTGAGCCGGAGGTATTTCTCCGAGCGATCATTGCAGACCAATAGAGCAAGAGCAAGAGCACAGTCCTCGTCCAGCCAGGTTACCTTCGCGAAATGGAGGCCGTGGACTCTACATCCCGCCGTTCTTCTGTCGACAATGTTGTTCACTCTAGGAATCATTGGCCTCTTGGAGTACCTTCAGCGACTCAGTAACGCCAATCATGGGGTTGCGTTTGCCACCAGCCGAGATACGTTCTCCGAGGCATCAACGTTTCTCCATTTCTTTTTCCCAACTTTGATCGCTGTTACTTACTCGATATGGTGGAGCTGGGTGGACCTGGATGTCAAAAGACTGGAGCCATGGTACCAACTAATCAATGCTAGGAAACAACATGTTCGAAGCCCGCTCTTGCTACAATATCCTACCGAGTTTCTAGCTTGGATACCTTTCAGGGCTGCTAGAAGAAGGTAAGTGAATAACGTCCTGCAGAATGGAGGTGGGATACTGGTACGAGATATAGGCATTGGGCAGTCTTGTCTGCATCCCTAACAATGGCCCTAATCCTCTGGATTGTGACGCCCTTGCAGAGTGGTATCTTCAGAGTAGCTTCGGCTACAATAGCGCATAACGTGTCAGTCTCGCCGCCCGCGCGATTGTTAGCCCCACCTCTGCAAGCAAACCTTCTCAATGCGAAACTGCATAGCACGGCATACGGTGTGACATGGCTAGGACAGACCCTACCGCCCTTTACTACGCGGCAGTTTGCTCTTGCTCCTTTCTCCTGGCGCGGTCTGGAATTAGCCGCCAAAAATGCTACTCTAATGGGGAACACGACCCTCTACGGTACGGATCTAAACTGTTCAACCCCAGCTTCTGTCGATGCTGTACAGGGCGAGGGTGGTGATGTCTTCGTGGTTGATGATGGCCAAGGCTGCAGGCAAAAGGCTGACATCAGCTCTACACTCGGAAATGGCAGCCAAAATGGCCATCAGAAAATGGTCTGCAACAAATACTTCATCGTGTGGAAAGAGAACGAGTCACCTAAAGACCCTTCTGCCCTAGTTACCAGGCTTTGCAAGATCAAATACTATTCGCAGCCAGTACAGGCAAACGTGTCTATCCCCGAGGGAAGAGTCTTACAGACTTCGGTCCTTGGACCACAGACTGCTCTACCCACGGATGTATTTGATGCCACGTTTCTAGAATCTATTATCTCGCGGGGTATCGCACCAGGTACCGGAAAAAATTATACATCTCTACAACAAAAACCACCTCGTCCATTTGATGTCGCGGAAGATACACTATTGGCACAAGGATTTCGACTATCACAAAGAGGATACCCGCCATTAGCTTCACCTCTCGCCGGCATTGCGATAGGCGGGCAGGATCTTCCCTTTGAGGCTTTCATTAACAATACAGAGGCCATCGATGCTGCCTTTCGCAGTGCCCATCAACTGTTTTTCGCCTTAGCGGTGAGCACCGTAATCACACCGTCTATATCGTCTGAGACATCTTCGTCCGCCATCCACACCTTTTCCATTCGAAGTGTGCAACTTGTCCCTACTGTCACGCGCACAGTCCAAGCATTTATGGGGTTGGTCGCTTTACTGATTGCCGCTCTTGCTGGCATCTACTACAACATGTTCCTACCGTTCGAATCTGATCCTACTTCGATCGCATTTCTAGCAGCCCTAGCATCAAATCGCAATGTCCTCAATTACTTCAAGTCTTTAGATATGGAGAAGCATTATGTCTCTAGCTTAGAGCACCGGCAAGCTATATTACGAAACCGCGATGGGGCGCTCTCCTTGTCACTGGACTCGATCGGCGATGAGCAACACATTGACAATGTGACGGAGGGCAGCAAGCTCAATGCAATTGGGCTGGGAGGAGGCAAGTATCTGAAGAGCCACACCCTATGGCCCAGCGAACTCAAGCTCCCTACGGGCATTGTGATTGCGCTGGGTCTCTTCCTTGCATTGGCCGCACTTGTATTTTTGGAGACATGGACACGTATTTACCAAGGATTACCGCTCCCTTTTAAGAGAACAGTCGCTCAGCAAATTATTCTGTATTACATACCAACAGTAAGCTTCCCTCCGTTGCTCCCCAATGTGATTGCGTGCTGGTACAGCTGATGCATGTATTAGGTCTTTGGCACCTTCCTGGAGTCTTTTCTCGTTGTGGTGTGCCGCTATCTCTGCTTTCTTCAGCCATTTGAAGACCTAAGGAGAGGATCTGCAGAAGCGTCCAGAACACTTCTACAGAAATATACATCTCTGCCGCCACAGCTGAACCTCATCGTGGCTATTCGGAATCGACACTTTCGGCTTGCGAGTCTAAGTTCTGTGGCCATTCTAGCGAATATACTCACCATAGCCTTGAGCGGTGTATTCATCGTTCGGGAGACCATGATACCTACAGATTTCGATACCACTCAATCTTGCTTGCCCGCCTTAAATATGTCGGTAATCAAGGCCTCACAGAGCTTCGAGACAAGCACGGCGTCAGTTGCAGGGATTAGTGGTGAGCCATTTCAGGTCTTGCTGTCAAGCATTACGGCAGGCACTCCATTGCCACCCTGGACTACGAATGAGCGCTTCTATCTTCCAGTCAATCTCCCATTTACCCAGAATGAAACGTTGAGTTACCGCTTGACCACGTTAGGGTTCGAAGGTTTCACTGATTGTAGTGTCCTTACGGAATTTCAGGGTAATCATACCTACAACTTTTTTTTGAATTCAGATGCTACACAAATTGGGTTTCACACAACGGAGTTTTTCTCCAATGGTACAAAGGCAGAGTGCTTCGCTCCTATGGCGATGACAGATGACACCGTGATCTTCTCCGACGGGAATCACCCCACTACTCAAATATTTGTGTCTGGGAACCCTGTAGGGCAGAACGCGCTTGAGACTTTCTTGCATCCCATACCGGGCTTCAGCAGGGAATATAAGAACAAGTTTGCTTGTGCACATCAGTTTCTTGGACTATGGGCTAGGGCAAATATCTCTCTTAGTGACAGGCTTGCTATTGTTAATACGCCAGCGACAACCGAAAACCTTGGTTTGACGACAAGTCCCACAGCGAACACGACCTCAGTATCACTCGAAAAATTGGTTTTGGTCTGCAAACCACGCGGTTATGCCGCCAGTTACAATCTTACAGTCAGTCCACAGGGCCACGTGCTGAGTGCCATCGAGTTGCCCAATTCCAGCTTTGTCATGAGCAGTACAATCTCGGACGGAGTCTTCGAGCAATTGGAATATCTCTTTTCATACCCTGACGACTTGCTAACATGGCACAAAGACGTTCGAGCAAGATACTGGATGTCCTTCTTTGTCACAAAATTCACCGAATCTGACGCGTTGATCGATCCTACTAAGCCCCTACCGGATGGTATCGAGCTAGGATATCATGTGAGCGCTGTGTTTAGGCGTCTTTTTGCTGTGGTTCTAGCTATCAACAAGGATGCCTTTGTGAGATCCCAAGAGCCTATCAAGATTATAGGCCAGAAAGTCACTGTCGTCAATCGCATATTTCTCTCTGGTGTCATGTACAAAATTGCTGTTGTGATTCTTTGTGTGGACATTTTGGTTATCTTGAACGTCTACTTGAGGATGCCGAAGCCATTTCTGCCGCGAATGCCTACAAGCATTGCGAGCAACATTGCCTTGTTCGCCGCTAGCCACTTTGCTCAAGAGCTTGCTGAAGAGGCTGAACTGGGCACTGCGCCGGAAGAACTTGTCGAGCATCTGAAGAATAGTGACAGGAGGTTCGGCTTTGGCAAGTTTGTTGGCACTGATGGTCATGTCCACCTTGGCATTGAAAGAGAACCATTCGTGCACTCACTGGTGAATAGCGAGGGTATAAGACGAAGATCGAAGTGGAAGGTCTGGCAGCTCTGAGCAAGGAGATTGGCCCTAAAAGAGTCAAGGGTCTTGTTGCTTTCCAACGCGGTTTGTGGCGCTTCTCTTGTCTTTAGCAAGTCCGATCACCTACTTTGCCTCATGTGCTATCGCTTTGGGACATCGACGCTTTGAGGCATGGAAGTTGACCTCGATACTACAGATAGTATGGACTACCTTTGGGCACAACTCGCATGGGAAGCTGGTTGCATGATGGAAGGCGGTTAAGAGGACGAAACGGACTGGCTTGGCTGTGTCTTGGTAGTAATGGAACATCAAGGCAGACTGCAATACCAGGTTGCTTGTGCAGCTTCGATCTCCCACCCATCTGGCTACCATGACTGACGAGGTGCTATGAGGATATTATGCCGTCCGAACAATATACTGGGCATAAGGCACGGGTCTAGGGATGTACTCAAATCTGGAAGTTGTAATAACACCGGATCAAGGAATCTTGGTGTCAGTAGCGCGGAGTATCAGCTGGACATTACACGCATATTTGCCCATATCCAGAGCATTGTGTACTCAGGACCAAACGGATAAGATTCTGTTATTATTGTTTGGGGTATTATTCATTGAGCTTGTGGGGGATGTCTTACAATAGTTCCGATGAGACTATACAGGGTACCAGTGAACCCTCAAGCACATGGGACCCTCCAGGAGCGGAATAAGTGCTCGTTCGACCAGCAGGAAAGAGTCGTCCTGAATTGTCCATGAGCCCGGTGCAAGGAAATGTCGCTTGAAGAGGTACGAGTAGCGAGGAGAGGCACCCGAATCAGCTAATCACTGTCCTATCACCAATCCCGTGGAGAAACATGTACTGTGCAGGTATCTTCCGATCAACCAGCTTGAAACGCAGAATCCGAGGAAGTCACTCGTTGCCATAGAATACGAAGCAAGCCAGCTAGACCCATACCTGGCAGAACCAACTTTCAGGAGAGTCTCGACTGCTGGACCCACCGACCTTTTCTCTCGGAAATATGTTTGATGAAACGTTTTGCACCACTGGGACGCGGGATGATGCTAAGACTTTTAGATCCATAAGTCTCATCCCGTGGTGACTACGAATCACCTTTGTCAACGGCCCTGGCAGCGGAGCCGAAGGACTGATGAGGTACAGAGCGCCGTGAGAGGTCGAGGCCTTATATGTGTGCCACAATTTGATTCAAGAGTCTGTTTCCGGGTGGCCTCCGACGAGAGGTGTTAGGGATGGCCAGTCTGGAGACTGTATTGCTGCACTACGGCAGCTTCAGTCACTGCGGAACGAGTGTGAAACGGCGAGATGATGGCACTTCACAAGGCCAGCAGTATGGATTTTTGTTCGTAATCTTACCTTCGTTTAAAAGTCTCTACTAGGATGGGATTTGTACATCCAGCTGAGGTCCCAGCGCACACCGATAAACCGAGTCGTTGGTAACCGCTCAATCGATGAGCGGAGATGTGCCTTGCGGCGAGTAGAATTTGCAAGGGGTGGATGGCCAGTAGATGCGCTGAGTTTTGAGGCTGATGTTGGCGTTGGCGTTTCAGAGATGCGCAGTGACCACTCATCTTGTAGCATTGATGAGGCCGGGATGTTTGACCAGACCGAACTAGGGCCGGCAGCCAGTAATAACTGGGACTAGGCTCATCCACTGGCTTCCGTCCAGCCCCCATTGTCTTCCCTATCCCCACAGTGGGTCCCCTTTCTCCCCCTGAATCGCCGTTCTATCGATAGGGAGAAACGATATTTTCTTCACACTATTATCTACTACGCAGTAAGTGGCAGTTAGTGCTCATTCTCCCACTGGAGCGGTCTGTCCAATTCGTAGTAATTATTCACTCTCTCGCCTCTCAGGGGCAATTCCTGCTGTCATCGCGAACAACCATTACATAGTAGTAAATCTGCCCCCTGACAGTAGCACCGCATACCATAGCCAATTATCATGATGATCAATGCAGGTACCACACGCGAAGCTGTCACACCCTTGCTGCCGTCGCTCCAGAATCACACTGAAAGCCCCTGCTTTGCTTCAGAAGCGAGATCGATGACCACACTCTACCCGCTCAGTGGCTCCCTGCAGTGGCATCGGAACGAGACCGACTCTTGGGTTGGCAAGGGTTGCGCTTCGGCAAGATGATGTAGCCCATCTGCATAATGCTCCTGTCCAATCAGTCTTGTCTCTCGTGCGCTGTCAGGCAAACGCCAGTTCCGCGCACCACTTAAGGGGAATGGTCTTTTCTGCCTGTATAAGAATTGGCTCCTCTCCGTCTCGAGATGTGTTTTGCTCTCCTTCATCAGCTCACTCTTGCACATTCCTCGTTGCTCGTACATTTCTTGCGCCGGCCAGGCCCGTGTTTGCATTGCCTTCTTTCTTGACTTCCTGCATTTACAGTCTCGCTTCCCGCAGACTCCACGATCCTTCCACTCTACCAGAAGTCAAATTCCACTCCTTGATAGGTCAAAAAGAAAGACTCGATTATTGTCCAGGTACGCTGCCATTGTTTCGTTTGTTAAGGCAGCCTGCCTCCGCTACAATTCCCCCCTATTCTCCATGCTATCAACGTCGCAATCTCTTGTGCAAGACACCGCAAGGTCCGATTCACGTTAGATTTGTTTGTCACAGCATCCTCTTGAGAAACGAGCAAATGAATCAACTCTTGGCCCAGGAGGAGGGATACTTCCTATATAATCTCCGTTACCAGCGCCTCTGTCGATGTTCCCACAGTTCAGACTCTTTAAATTCCAGTCACTAATCCATTGTTCTAGCGCAATCTGGTATTGCAAAGCAATCTTCAGTCTTATCTAACAAAGCATTGTTCGGCTTTCAATCAATAGAGCAGCATTCATTCCTTACACAACAAAAGATCACTCTGGTCCTGTTTTTCACAAAGGCAGTTTCACTCATTGTCCAACAAAGAAGCCTTCAGCCTTCACCCAAGCTATCAATACCTTCGTCAGGCACGGAGCTCCATTCCTTTGCTACACCCTCTCATCAAACACATTCACCAACCCCTCAATCTTAACCACTAAGATCAATTTTCCAAATACACAAACAACCAATCATCACGCCCACATCCACTACAATCCTGATATCGAAGATGCTTTCTACGATCTCCGCCAAACAGGCTGTTGCCATCCTTGCTTTCCTGGCTGCCAGTGTTCATGGGCACGTTGTCATGACTGAGCCGGTGCCGTTTACATACCCAGACCCAAACAACCAGCAAGCCCCTCTTTCTGATAGTGGATCTGATTTCCCATGCAAATTTCAAGCAGGCATTACGCCTCAGACCGTCAAAGTGACTGCGTTGCAGCCGACCGGCAACAAACTGAAATTGAAAGGTGGCGCAACCCACGGAGGTGGGTCCTGCCAAATCTCCCTCACCCAGGATAAACTCCCCACCAAGGATTCTCAGTGGGAAGTCATTAAGTCCATTGAAGGAGGTTGCCCTTCGGACGCCCCTGGCAACCTCTCAGACAACGCAGAGGAACCGCTTCCAGAAATTGAATATTCGATCCCTGAGGGTACTGCTGCAGGTGAATACACTCTGGCTTGGACATGGTTCAACAAGATCGGTAATCGCGAGATGTACATGAACTGTGCGCCAGTTAGCGTCGGAGGAGGTGCGGCCAAGCGAGAAGTGGCCAAGATCAGCAAGAAGCGACAATCCGGTCTCCCAGTCATGTTCACCGCCAACATTGGAAATGGTTGTTCGACCAACGAAGGCGACGACGTCACTTTCCCCGACCCCGGTGCCGACGTTGTGAAAGGCTCTCAGGCCACACCAGGAGAGCCGGTCGGTTCTTGCGGTGCAGCAGGTGCTCCATCAGCTGACACTGCATCAACCTCTACTCCAGCCTCTGGGTCCGATTCCGGTGCCGATCAAGCCCCGGCTCCTGCCACCACCTCCGCCGCTACTCCCGCTCCTCAAGCCCCAGCGCCTCAAGCCCCAGCTCCTCAAGCTCCTGCTCCTGCCGCCGTCGCTGGGGGTGCCGCCTGCTCTCCCGAGGGCATGTACGTCTGCGCCGCCGACGGAGCCTCCTTCACCCGCTGCGCCTCGGGCGTCATGTCCGCCCCCATACCAATCGCAGCCGGCATGAAATGCACACCTGGCTCCGACGCGTCCAACCTTCAGATGGCGGCCGTCAAGCGAGCTGCTTCATTCGGCGCTTAAGCGCGCTCTCTCTTCGCTGCCGTCGCTTTGGGAAGGCAAAACTGTCATTTCTGCATTGTCTGCGCGCGCGCGGGTCATCCTGCCTCGAACCACTTGGTGTCTTGGTTTGGTATTTGGCCATCCCCTCCTGGATAGAGCAGGATAGGATAGGATAGGCAGATGGAAACTGTTTTGTTCCGTCAAAGACAGATAGATCCTGTACAGTAGTGAGAATTGGAACGATTTGAAAACATTCATCCACCCACCCACTTGGTCACGCCCCTTTTTCTTTTTTTTCTACACTTCGATAAGGTTCCCCCCCACCCCCCAGCCTGGGGTTATAGATAGATAGATTTCCTCTCTCCCCTTCCCTCCATCACCCCAGCTTCCGCATCACGTCTTCACTGTCCTCTTTGAATGAGCTGAAGAATGCACCAAGCTGGAGACTTGGCCAAGCAGTGTTCGAGTTTGTAGGTTTGTTTCAGGCTTCTGGATAGCAGACTCTCAGCCCATACCCATTCCATACCCGGCTATCATCCAGGGCGGTCTCTACACAGGCCATATGGGGATGAAGATGAAGATGAAGCTCAAGCTCGCTGCAGACTCATTTCGGACTTCTTGGCAGACATTGTAGCAGTGCTTGGCGGAATTTGCTTACATGCAGTGATCCAAGATACCATGAGATACCTACCACGACATTGGTTTGAACAGGTACAACAGGTACCAACTGGTACCAACTGACAGGCAGCTTGAACGGCTTATCAGTGATGCCCGAAGCCGAGGTCCAGAGCTCCCGAGCTCCTGAGCTCCCTCTCCATCTCCAACCCCCACACGCCGCACTCCGCCGCCTACCATCTCGCTCCACCCTCTCAATGGCATGGACAATGTTGCGCTTCTACCCTACCTGCGAGGAGCGTTACTGGCTGTCGTCCTTGCTTTTGTGTTAGGGGCGTTGTCTGAACTTCCTGCTATGCTGATGGTCTTGATATCTGAAATACGAGAGTGGTTCTGACAAGAATATAACTACTTGGGCTATGAATTGAAATATCAAAGACCAGGAGGAGCCAGAGAGGCCCCAATCGACACTGTTCTGGCCTACCAAGAGAGGGTACAAGGCCTACGAGTAACTATCTGGATACGCGGAGAGCAAATGGGCTAGCCATTTGATTACACCACCCCGTTCACTCACTCGCCGGGTCGTTCACTTCCAATCCACCATCAGCATGGCAACACAATCAACTCCTCGCAAGCTCTGGGAGCACCCCAACCCGGGGACGACACAGATGCACCAGTTCAAAAACTACCTATCCAGCAAAACCAACACCCGCTTCCCAGACTTCCAGGCTCTCTACACCTACTCCGTCACCCACCCCACCACCTTCTACCACCACCTCTTCAACTACTTCCCTCTAATCTACACCGATACCCTCCCGAACGCCACTTCAGACCGGCCAAACCACATCTTCGATCCCACCGCGCGCATGGATTCCATCCCCGCCTGGTTCCCGGGCATGCAGCTCAACTTCGCTGAAAACATCCTCTCCAGTGGCCCCCGCCACGGCCAACCCTGCAAGACCAACAAAGAAGACGACAAAACCGCGTGCGTGTCCGTGCGCGAAGGCTCCTTCACCGAACCCATCCAGCACCTGACCTGGTCCTCGCTCCGCCACCGCGTCGCCCTCCTCGCCAACGCCATGCGCGCCCACGGCTTCGGAAAGGGCGATCGGGTAGCCGTGGTGGCAAGCAACAGCATCGACACGCTGACCGTCTTCCTCGCCACCACGAGCCGAGGCGGCCTCTTCAGCAGCAGCAGCACCGATATGGGCGTCAAGGGCATCCTCGACCGCCTGACCCAGATCCGACCGCGATGGGTCTTTGTCGATGACTTCTCCGTCTACAACGGACGCACCGTCGACCTGCGGCCCAAGATGGCCGAGATCGTTACGGGTATGGAAGGGGTGCCGGAATTTGAGGGCTTGGTCGCCCAGCCCCGGTTCAGTGATCGGCCGGCTGAGGTCTCGGATGTGCCGAGGACGGTATCCTGGGAGGAGTTTTTGCGGAAGGGGAGTGGAGATGGGGAGTTGAGGTTTGAGCGGATGGACTTCTCGGATCCGTTTCTCATTGTATACTCGAGTGGGACGACGGGCAGTCCCAAGTGTATTGTTCATTGTGTGGGTGGGGTGGTGTTGAATGGGTTCAAAGAGGGGATGCTGCATAGATGCTTGGGAGCCAGGAGTGTGGCATTGCAGGTATGGTTTGCTGGCCTGCGGTATTATCTGGCTTGGTTGTAGTCGTGATGTTCTGACCGTAGTGTGTACAGTACACGACAACAGGGTGGATCATGTATCTTGCCGCCGGTGAGTCTTCATCATGTTGACCCCTTCCAGCGTCTCCTGAGACCTCCACATGAACTCGCTAACATATCCATATCTGATGAGCAGTACAAGCCCTCCTCTTCGGCAGCACCATGGTCCTCTACGACGGGAACCCCTTCCTCCCCAATCTCGAAACCTTCATCCACCTCACCTCCCGCCTCCGCGTCAGCCACCTCGGCATCTCGCCCCGCTACCTCCAGGAGCTGCAAAAAAACAGCATCATCCCTCGCCAAGTAGCCGACCTCAGTGCCCTGCAAGTCGTCACCAGCACCGGCATGGTCTTGTCAGACCAGCTCTTCGAATGGTTCTACGACGTAGCCTTCCCGAAACACGTCCAGCTGGATAACGTCTCCGGCGGGACGGATATCGCCGGTGCGTTCGCGACAGCGAATCCGCTCCTCCCAGTCTACACAGGTGGATGCCAAGGTCCCTCCTTGGGGACTCCGATCGCGGTCTTTGACTCAACCCTCAAAGGTGGCAGGGGCGTCAAGGGTAGACGTGTAGAAGACGGAGTACCTGGCGAGCTGGTCGCAACAGGCCCCTTTCCGAATATGCCGCGTTTCTTCTGGGGCGATGAGGACGGGAAGAGGTACCGTGAGAGCTATTTTGCCAAATTCGACGATTGCTGGGTTCATGGTGATTTCGTCATGATCCATCCGACGACGAAGCAGATTATCTTTTTGGGCAGGAGTGATGGCGTGTTGAATCCGAGCGGGGTGAGATTTGGGTCCGGGGAGATATATGCAGTGGTGGATGCGAGGTTTGGTGAGCTGGTGGCGGATTCGATCTGTGTGGGTCAGGTAGGTTTATTACGTGACCCTTTGTATGGAGGGTTCGTTGACGGGCGCTGATTGATGTCGTGCAGAGAAGGCCATCGGACACGGATGAGAGCGTGATGCTTTTCGTTCTGATGAAGCCGGGAAGGAAATTCTCCCCGGGTCTGGTCAACGATATCAAGGCCGCGATTCGGAAGGAGCTCAGTCCCCGACATGTCCCACGCTATGTCTTTGAGACGCCGGAGATACCGGTACGTGTTGCCATGCATGCACAGCGTCGTGAGGAGACCCATTGTAGCTCTGCTGACTTTCTCTCTCTTACCAGACCACCGTCAATCTAAAAAAAGTCGAGTTGCCTGTCAAGCAGATCGTCTCTGGAAAGATCGTCAAGCCGAGTGGCACGCTGCTGAACCGGGGGAGTCTGGATTATTACTACCAGTTTGCGAAGGTGGAAGAGCTGGCGGGTCCGCTGAAGGCGAAGCTGTAGACAAGGCAATTTAGAGGATTCGTATAGAAAACCCAAGCGCATAGTTGTCCCTTTTTCTTCCATTCCTTCGTCTCAGACCTTCTCGGTAGGTCTTGACAGACCCATCTTCCTTACCCAGCACTCCCCTGACAACCCTGGAGCTGAGTCCGAAAGCTGTAGAAAACCCTCATGTATTCCCACCAGATGGGGGGACAAGCCTCTTCTACTTCTTGCCCCGTTTCTTCCCACCCTTCTTCTCCTCCTCCTCCTCCTCCTTTTCCACCTTGACAAACCCACCCCGAAGCAGCGCCTCCCTGGCCGCCTGATTGATCAGTCGAAACCGATCCGCACCCAGCTTGACACCTCCATACCACACCTCGTCACCACCACGACCGCATTCCACACATCCATCCGCTGCATCAGACGCAGCAACCGCCCCCCAGCGGCCGTCTCACCATCATCATCGCAGTCTTGAACCGTGACCCCCGTCTCTCCGTCCCGCACCCTCCACGCCGAGATATTGTGCGTCGCGGCCGCGACCTTCTTGTTCGTCGCGAGCAGCTCAGCCAGCGCCGACGCCGCTGCGCCTTTCCCCGCCACGCTGGCGCATCGCGCGACGAAGACGCTTTTCTTCTCCGTGATCGGGTCCGAGACGCTCCACTCGGAACCGGGGATCCGCGCCGCATCGCTCGTCAACCCCGTTCTCGCCGCCTGTTCTTCCGCTGCTGGGAGACGGGCCACAGACTCTTCCGCGGGCTTAGCAACCCGTCCGCCCGACCCGCNGCCCGCGCCATCCTGTAGCCGGCCAAAGGCCTAGTAGATAAACTCGATCAGATCGAACAGACAGACCGAGCCGCGCGTCCAGACGCTCGAGAGCGTCTGCTGCACGAGCGTAACGGCGTGCTGGCCCGAGCCCTTCTTGCCCAGCTTGCCCGTCGAGTGCGTGCCATCGGCCCGCGGACACGTGTCTGGGTAGTCCGCGCGGAAGGAGAGGAGGAACGACACGGATTGGCCGGGGATCTGCAGGACGAGGTGGTGGTCGGGGTTGTCGTTGGAGCGGTTGTTGTTGCTGCTGCTGCTGCTGCTGCTGCCGCCGCCGACCGGGGCGGCGACGTTGCTGCCGTAGATGGCGTTGATGGCGTCAATTTCTTCGCTGAGAGCGGCGTTCGCGACGATGCGGGCGCCGTGCTGCTGCGACATCATGGACAGAGGGGAAGTTTGTGGAGAGCATGTCCACACGCGGGACTATACTACTAGTACTGGGGGCTCGTCGTTATTTCTTGGCGTGGTTTCTCTAAGTTACTAGTTAGTACATGAGAATCAAGATTTCATCATCCCTCGCCGGAAGGACACATGCCCAAGAACAACACATTTTTGCATGTTTGCGTGTTTGCACAGCCTCACATGAAAGACACTCATGAAATTAAGGCTCAATCAATCCTCGATGAATATGGACGGTGGTTCTCATCAAGAAGCCGGGGGGTAGAGAAAAGGGATACATCAACCACTCCGCCAAAAGGACAGCGCTTGTGGGTTTCGAACCACACTAAATTGATATACCCCTCATTGACTGGTAGGGCAAAAGTATTTGCTGATAGAAATTCGATATTGAAACCCTTGTACTAGGTAAGACGATAAATATCCCCCTAACTCCTAATCAGCTATAAACTGCTCCCACCCCGTGTGATTGTGTCCCTGTCCCGTGTAGTAGACAAGGCTTTAGAATATCTGACATACTGATGTACTAAACAGCTCAACGGCCAGGACAGAATTGTGCGCCAAGAAAAACATCATCATATCATGGACAGCCATTCTAGGATTTAGTCGGCTGCCATGCATGGGCATCACCCACACGATCTGCAGTCAGCCCAGCGCTGCCTGGCTGCTTGAGTCCGGCCTCAAGCTGCTTCTCATAGGAAACGTGGCGTAGGCGTTGAGATTCGCGGGGGGTAAGTTGCAGGTAGGTCTCGACGCCAATGGCGTGAATCAACAGGGCCAGCCACAATGCCATTCCAAAGGTCATGTTCAAGCCGGCAGCGACCTGAGCGATAGAGCCATTAACGTCGGCTTGGACCAGAGCCCGTTTGCTAGGATCAGTATTGTTGTAGTATGACATGCAGTCCGGGTATGCTGCCAGAACTGAATTGCGATCTTCCATCATGTAATCCAGCTTGCCACATTCCATCGGGACATAATAGCCACCCAGGGCAGAGATGATCGCAGTACCACTGAACATAATGAGACGTAGAGTGATGATTGTCCCAAAGTAGAACCATGTCCTCAGCATCCAAGCTCTGTGCTGGTCGATCTGGAGCCGTTTGACGTTGTAGATAGCCAGGGCAAGACCTATGGTGGTCATGAGAACAAGAGTACCAATTCCCGTCTGAGCTGACAGGTCACCACCGAAGGTATGGGGCGCGATCACAATGGCTCCAGCATTGGAAATCAGAACAAGTACGACAATGGTCCAACCATTGATGCGATGGAAAAGAAGGAATTTGTGCCGAATGACAGGAATGAATTGATATATTGCCAAAAATGCCGCGGCTAGACAATGGGTCAGATTTCTTGTCTCCCAAGAATGACGAGAACTTGACCTACGGAGGATGGTGCTCAGATGAAGCAAGATGCCAACCTTGTACTTCGGAAACTGTGTGTACCAGTAGCATTCGCCAGGCGCTGTACCGCCCTGCGTGCAGAAGACCCCATTGAAATTCAAGTACTGCAACCGAGCGAGAGTGAAGCCTAGGAGTGCTCCTCCGAATATAGTGACTGCAAACGCCGATCAGCATGTAACGAAACCTCAGAAGCGGGTAGGCACTTACACAGAACGAAGTTGTAGCCTTGGGAGAACCCAACGCCATGGTAGACCTTGCGAGCATACCGAACAAAGACATTCGGCGAAGATTGTGACGACACGACCATGATGAATTCACGTCAAAAGAAGAGTAAGGTCTAGAACAATATCGCAACGACTTCTGGACAATGGGAGAAATATCTCGAACACCTCCGTAGTGGGATGTCCATTGTTTAAGTAGACCATGTCAGGAGGTTCAAAAGGACGGGGCAAGGACAGTGACCGTTACGGCCACATACCGTGTGCATTGCTAGTTCGCAGACCAAATGCGCAAGTCTACCTTGCCGGGGTATGATAGCAAGCAATAGAAGCCTTCACGGATCCGGTGCTGCATACAGTACTTCGATGGCGTGGCGGTGGCAGCGCCCATAGCTTCCTGACGCGGCAACTCAGTGCGCCGCATGCAGAGTATGCAGAATCACCAAGTAGGAGAAGGTTGTTGCCTGTAGGGTCTGTACTCATCATCAATCATCAGCCAATATCAGCCAATATCAGTTCGGCATCATGCACTTATTTATTTAGCGCGGGGAAACTAGCATGGTCCATTTCTGGTAATAAGATGCGCTGACCACTCTCGTCCCAACTTATTACTGCTCTCATTCTGTAAAGATTGCCGAAAGATGGTCGGAGTGGCAGGGAAGTCGAAGGGCTGCAACACGTGTCGCAAGAGGAAGAAGGGCTGCGACCTCGCGCGTCCTTCCTGTGGACAATGTCTCAAGAGCGGGAATGTGTGTGGAGGATACCAAAAAGATCTCACCTTCATCCACCATAAGATACCTGACAAGGATCGACAGCCGTCTACTGTACCCAAGGCTTCTCTGCGGAAGGGTTCGGTTGCATCCTCTGATAGAAGCTATTCCCCATCTTGCTCTGACCTTGTCTCGTGGCCGCCTGTTTCTCCCAATCACGACTGGGAGGTCTCATCTGAACCCGGACAGCAACAGAGTTGGCCATCACCATCTCTACAATTGCTATCCTCCAGTCTTACTCTGACCGCTCTCACGACGCTTCATACTTCGCTATTCAATTCGGTATTTATGCCTCGTATTTCTTTCGCTACTCAACCATCGTTAATGTCATTCCGACATTCCACGAATTGGACCCATTTCATCCCAGAACTCGTGAACAATGACTTGAGCTTGCAATTGGCGTTTCTGGCCCTGAGCTCGTCTCGCATCGGCCATGACAGCCACGATGAGAATCTAATTACCTCGAGTCAAAGCCTTTACGGCAAGGCGCTTCGCGAGATGCAGCGCGCGCTCTTGGACCCCAAGAGAAGGCACGCGGATGAAGTCATCTTGGCTTGCTCAACGTTGAGTTTGTATGAGATATTCGAAACCCAAGCATTGGCAGCAGTGCAACTTGGTGCCACGCCCCATGGCTGGCTCTCGCATGCGGCGGGTGTGGGTCGCTTGCTGGAAGCTCGGGGACCCGAGGGCTTCGCTACAGGTAAAGGACATGCTATTTTCCTGCATGTACGAATTCTCATTGCCATTCGCTATTCTACTGCTAGGAAGGCGTGCTTCTTAGCCAAGCCTGAATGGCTCACATCGCCATGGAAGAACCATCCCAAGAATATGCTACATAAAATGATTGATGTGATGGTCTTCCTTCCTGTGGTAGTGGAGACCTATGACCGCCTACAAGCAGACACCAGCTTTGATTTTGGAGAGACACGTCGCGAAAGACAATCCTTGCTGGCCAAATGTGTTGCATTAGACAAGCAACTACAAAACTGGTACACGGCGCTATGTGCCGAAGTGAATGGGCGACCGTTATGGCACACGTTTCCATCAGATGATGCATCATATCCTTTCTCGCATCTGTTTCGCTTTGATGAGTCCATCATCGCATACACAATCTTGCTCTACTGGACCTGTGCTATGATGATCCAATCAACCATGTGCCAATTGCAGCGTCAGCTAGGGCAAGGAGCCGCACAGTTGCCTGACATGGACAATTTACCAGACCACATCAATCCTCGCATTTATGCTGTCAACATTGCGCAGTCACTGCCGTATATGCTCCATCCGGACATGGGCAGCCTAGGTCCAAATCTCGCACTATTCCCGCTAGGCATGGCCTTCGCCTTTTTCGCAGCTACAACTCGAACCCCTCGGAACCCAGACATGGATGCTATGGAATCAAGTGGTTCAACGATTGATGGCCTCGACGAAGTAAATGACCCGCTCGCTGATGACTCAGCAATAGATGTCGATTACTGCCAATGGTTCGCTAAAGTTTTCACCGATTTGGACTCTCGAAACATGCCTGGCGAAGCTTTTCTTTTCCGTCTAATGAAGGCTGTAGGAATTGCAAGCGCCTTCACAGGCGTCCATCCTGTCATAGCAAGTGCAGCTTCTACCAATGATTAAGCACAGTTTGGGTCCGTCCGATGCGATATCTCACCGGTACTCTTCAGACCATACCAGGACGCTCTACATATCAGGCCTTCAGGTGAGGTACTGGATTCGACAGCGCGGGAAGCTCGGGGCGCTGAATTCTCCTGAATTCCCCACGGCCACCCAAGAAATAACTGGCTTTCAGAAGCAACCATCCACCAGTCATAGCCTTCTGTCTGTCCGTTCCTATTCTTTTGGTGCTCACTACTAAGGTTCTGTCCATCTAGCCAGGCCAACCTTGTCTCCTGAGCTACAATGCAGTACCAAAACTTTCACCACATCTAATACTGAGGGTGTCTTTCACACCACATTTCCATTTCTGCCTTGCGCGACATTTGTTCATCTCCCTGGTACGGATAATTGGGGGCTTCCCATGCTTTCTGGAATATGTGCCATTGCTCAAGCCGAGCGCGGTCCCACATGCAGTATCCTCGCGCACGCAGTGCGATTTGGGAGTCGGAATACACAAAATCTGACCGAGACTGATGCTGATGAGCCCAAGCCCAGGCGTCCAGAGGCCCGCGGTCAGGGTCTTGGATGAGTGGTGAGTTATCCCGGGCTAGTCTATCTTGCTCTTCTTGGGTGTATTCTGAAAGGTATACCCCGTCGTCAGCTCCGTTCGCATCCTTGAGGGCGGCATACAGAGTGTTTTATTTGCGGGTCTCCGGAAACTGTCTAGAGCTCGGTGCCGTGCTTCACCAAAACCTAGGTCAACAATCCGTCGCAGATGTTTTAGGCCTCTTGAAAGCAATCTTTGTACTGGGCCAGCATCAAAGTCGTCACCATATTCTACTAGGTCGACGGCCGTGAATACATTCCCTGTCTGCTCACAAACGTCATTGTAAGCTATTGTTGTCAGCGCTAAATCTCAAGCTGAATCAGGAACATCTGTACCAGGACATACGGCGCGGAAGAGGTAGTCATGGACACATGCAAGCTGTTCATTTTCACAGTCGGAAAATTTGCAGATGAGCAAGCCTCTATTTTCGCGAACATCAGAGTCTCGACAAAGGTTTTGATAGACCTCGAAACGGTACAACGCACGCTGTATCCGATTCTTTTCGTTCTGGGACAAGGGCCCCGCTGGCGGCGCATCAATATAGGCGAATGTGGAAGCTGTATTGAACATCTCTGTGACGAACTTCTCACCCCAATACTCAACGCAAGAATGGAGATTGCTGACAGCGAAGGCATCGACCATGGTCCACGAAGCTGGTGGAGACGCTCGAGAATGGAGATGCTTACTTGCAAAATCGCATATCTCTCTCCACGTCCGCGGCTTCAACTGAGAAGATCGCAAAGCAACAATAGCATCCGGTAGAACATCGGCAACTACGTGGTTTTTCAGGACCCGGGTGGTGATTAACCTTTCCGCATTGATGAAGGCACTGTAGAAGGAGGAGCAAGCGAGGGCCCATTGATCTTAGGCTCCAGACGTCTGGGAGAGCAGAGAGTATTTCCTGCTTCAGTTCCGGAGGGAGTCTCGCCAAAGGGGAAGCAGTAGCCATTTTTCTTCTTCCTCTACTGTGTTACTGCTGGGTCGTCAAGAAGAGGGCAAAATATTGCTTAGAGTGTTTGAAGGAGCAGAGATGTTCTTAAGGGCGCCAGCTCTTGCTTTTTCAACTGTAGGCCTATGTACAGTCATTAATGGCCTGACTCATGACTCACCCTGCAGCGTAGTCTAATATTTACCAGTTGGACAAGATATACTTGGTCAATGTGGAAGAACAAGCTGCGGCTCCAGTACGTTCGAGCATCCTGCTGCCACGTACACTCTAAATCTGTTACAGAGTATTTCACTTGGGGTAATGCGAATATAATATCCGACAGCCAGTGCCTTAAGAAGCTGATTAGTAATTGGGGATTGTTTACGCGACAAATAACTTTTTGTTTGCGTTTCGTACCCATCTGTCTTTGATTATACACGATGGCTTAGAAGATGCCTGAGAATGAGTAGCGCGACATATCCAATTCGTTCGATATTAGTGGTTTTGGCTCCGTGTTGAAGCATGGCATGGAAAAGCGTCTCTAATGGTCTCCGAGATGCCCTATTTCAACCAATCAACAAGCAATAAATGACGGCGTCAACCCCTAGCCAGGCTACCCTTCGCCACGGTAAATGGCCCCGGCTCCTGCATTTTAGATCTGACAACATTTCTCTGATACGATTACAAACCCTTCATTGAAGACCAATCTACAAACGCGGCAGCATCTAATCATACAACAATGCGACAAGAACCACATCTCAGTGACACCTTGACGCGTCTGTTGCACAATGCTCTGTGCTTCAGACCGCAAATTTGCAAAGACCTTCATCGGTGATATTACCTTCGATATCCAGAGACATCAGAAACGCTTTCCTCTTTTTCTCCACCGCAACATTATGCGCGTTCTGAATCACCATGCGAAGAGGCGTAGACTTGGCTCTCGCTCCTCGGCGGTCAACTTGCAGACCAGCCCATCCAGGCGGAAATCCCAGACTGATCTGGTTACTCCTCCGCCCCGGAGTACGCGGTTACGCGATCAGCTTATTGAGAAATTCCACCAAGAGGATGCGGAATTGATCCTCGATGTCAGAAGCATTCGGAGGAAACTCAACTACCGAGAAAACCTGGACCAGCGACCGCTGAAACGGGTCAAACGGGAAGCGGTTGAATGTAGATGCTATCTCGCTGTCTGGGATAATCGACAGGGCCATAGACAGCTGGAGCCAATCTTGAAGAGATCTGGGGACTGTGTGGTCACCCCTGCAGACATAGCCTCGGATGCTCATACTGTAGAGATTGAACTTAAAAGCCCATTTCGAGTTCCTGCCAAGGAGTTCTTTGTGCCTACCGTCAACCGAGACGGAGAAGTCACGAAATGGGCGGTTGGGGATAAATATCTGCTGGAGATCAAGATCATCCCTTGCAATACATCCGACTTGTGGCCTCCAATCCCTATTTTGAGCAAAAGTGAGGAGTCTTTGACGCGCGATCTGGTGAAGAGAAAGGACCTTTCTTTTACAGAAGGAATGCTTATCTCGAACTACACAAACTTGCCTCATGCGCCGTCCGTGACTGTACCTCTTAACGTCGCGTTTGATCAGGGCGGCAGGACGTTCAAGACCAAGTATGGTTTGGAAGTCAACTCCGAATGGACATATCCACATTATTATGATGCGAAAATCAAGAGGGAAGATAGCATCCTGGCTAAGAAGATAGAGGAAGAGGGGAAAATAGACCCTCTGTGCCGATCGGTTGACAGCTATCGCACTGTGCAGACTTGCACATCGCGTATAAGCAAGCTTGACGAGTCGCCACCAGTTGTGCCCGCTGTTAAAGTCTCTTACATCTGGGACATCGAAACCCGGACACCTGTGCCGAGAGAGTCTCGTATAGCTTCTCTCGAGGGCCTGTACTGCCCAATCTGCCAGAATCAAGAATTTACGGATTTGAAACATCTCCAGTTCCACTTCGTCAATAATCACGATAAATACACATTCAGCATTGAAGATCAGCAGGACGATGTACATACCAAAGGTCTGAAGTGCGTCACGTTCAGAGTCGAAGTCGCAGAAGTCGTCCGGCCAAGCGCAGCGAATCAGGTCAAAGATGGACAAGAAATCAGCTGGCAAAGACCTGAACAGCCGTTTGATATTGATGCTTACATTTCTGGGGATCAGTCGTGGGTTGGAGCTCTGCCTCGCCGACGTACAGCTGCGGCCCCAGCCCAATCTCGACCATTCCAACACACGACCCCAAACACAGTAGCACAGGTAGAAGGGGTAGCTAAACCAAGGAGCACATTTCGGTCTGCAACAGAAGTGTCCGAATTACCTCTTCCAGCCCGTAAGAGGTTTTACGTTCCAGTTGCGAGGACAATGAGGAGAACCTCCTTCTATCGCTCCATCAACCATCGTGCTATGGAGACCGGGGAATTGCTGTCTGAGACAGACGACGATATAGATGACGATTGGTGGATCAAGAGACATCGCGACACCATTGCCGAGACAGAGGATTTGACAGCAGAAGAGAAGGAGTTCAGACAACGATGGGATGCGCATGTCATGTCTGAAGGGTGTCCAAGTGCCAGATATGTTTCTGATATGCTCGTTCGGTTTGTGCGAGGCAACGCTGCTTGGCTGAACGGTGTGAATGGTAACGGGGACATGTTAATTCAATTTCAGCACCTCATTTCGTTGCTGATAGAGAGGGGCCTGATTGATGCAAGAGTGGTCAAGGACTGCCAACGAATCATTCACGATGGAGAAGGCCTTGGAAAGAAGCAGGTTCTTCGTCTCACGGCAGATGTTTCTGACCGGTCATTCCCAACTGAAGTACTAGCGGCAGGAGAATCTGGCGAGGTCCAGGACTCCAACCGGAGCCCAGAGCCCTTTCGACAACCAGGAGCGCAGATTGAGGCGGAAAAGCACAACGCGACCAACGTCAAGATTACACCTGATCAATTCCCTAGCGGAAGGGGGCATTCGGAAGCCTTAGCGGGAGGACACAGCACAGATATCTCTACTCCTGGATCTGGCCTTACCGGGCTAGATGAAATATCACAGCACTCGCCACCACCTTTAGAAGCCAAGCGAATTCAGCATACCATTGCCAACGGATGCTGCGCTACCTGCCATGACTATATCTATCGCCCCAAGAGAAATGCCATCACATGCTCGAATTTGGTAAGTCCATTTGCATCCATCACCCTCCCTTATTTTCCCCATGCTTTTCCCTCTTAGAGGGACTCATCCGTCTTCCGACCCTCGCATTAACAACCGCTTCTATTAAAACAGACATGCCGTAACGGAGGCATATTTCACCACCTCTCCTGCCTCGGTCTGAGCCTCAAGATCAGCCAAGGCGAACGGCAGACATTCAAATGCAAAGACTGCGCCGCAGCTCTGGTGATCACGTGAATCGCTCGCTCGACGGTGGTCATAGTCCCGATCAAAACCTTGGTCTGTCTCTGTAACTGGGCGCGCACTTCCAGAGCGCCTTTAGATTCAATGAAAACGTCCGGAAAACGGCTCCTTGATGGCTAGTCCTAGGAAGGGGATGATATCGGCTGTTTATGTTGCGTAGGGAAGGTGGAGAAGCCAAGGTAAATATCGAAAAGCGCAGCTCATGTAGTCGCCTGACATGCGCGAGCTGCTCAAGGCGACTGGTACAAATTGGCTTACGGCTTTCTGGCTTACAAATTGGCACCAGTGTTTCTGGAACCGAGGCCTCTCGCCGCCCGAGGCTGACATCACATCATGAAGGGCAGCAGCAAAGGCCGATTCAGACTTCCGGGACGCTCGTGTGCGAACCAGCTCAGTCCAGCCCAGCCCAATTCGGTAGCCGCCGCAGGCTTATATCAAATTCAACAAGGGCAGCGATAGCGGCAGCGGGCGAAGGCCTAACCCATCCATCACAGAAACGCCCCTTTCACGACACGTCACGGAATCGAGCAGCTCAGTGTCAACCCGGCACAAGGGGAAAATCAACAGCCACTCTCCAGCATGTCGGTTTCCAAACTCATTTCAAGCATATAACCACGTCAGCAAGAGGCTTTCCAGACGATTGCCCCCACCCCCCGGCTCGCACAAGTTTCGACCCTCTACATAGGATTACAAACCACAGGCTGATTTTGATTAAAACATTTTCCAGAGGGAAAAGGAACCTCTCACGGCCTGAGTTCAGAATAGCGATTGGGTGTTTGCGCCTCCTCCTCTGCTCGTGCAAGCAGCTCGGCTATCTGATCTGATCTCAACTGGCTGAGAAGAGATGTCTAGGATAAGGACAGGGACAGGGACAGGGACAGGGACAGGAAGCAGTCGAGCTACTAGACATCAGAGCCCCCCCCTTTATTTTATTTTCAGCGCAGATGAGAGGCTGGGTTTCTCGGCTAGCCTACGATGATGGAGAGTGGAGTAGAAGGGGTGGATGGGCGGGAAGAATATTGAAAAAAATGTCCAGGGAGGAGGGATAGCAATAGGCATAGGCATAGGGGATAGGAGGAAGAAGGGAGAAGGGGGGTGGGGAGATGGCAAATAGTGGGCGGGCAGAAAAAACGAAAGGACGACATTGTAGGTGGGGAAGTGAGACACGTAAGTAAGCGAGAGGTAGGGGCGGGAGAGAGAACTTTCGTTTTTTTTTGGTGTATGTGTATATGCGTGGGTGAGAGAGGTTCAAGAATAGCGAAAATTCGTGATCGATGCTTTGCAATAGAGCCCGGAATCTGAATTTTTATCCTTTCCTTTTCATGAATGATTGCTGATTTCTTGATTCTTGATTCGTGCTTTATGCGTGGTGCTTTGGAGCGCGATCACAATGGGAAAATCCCAGAGGATAAGTAACTAACATAACTTAGAGAAGAGGATCAATCACGTCCAGACGAACGAACGCGCAGACTCCAGACCCCTCTTTTCTCTTTTTTCTTTTTTGAGAGCTTGAGCTTGGGCTTGAGCTTGAGATTGCGAGGACGTTCTATGACGGGGTCCTTCGATGCGGAGCGAAAGGGAAAGTGAGTGGGAGAGGGAGAGGGAGAGGGAGAGCGAAGGTAGGATATAACTAGTAGGTACATGGAGGGGAGGATGGGAATATACATCTCAAATGACAATATGGAATGCATGTTTGCATCTGATACCATGACCAGAGATGTGGAAATAGGGGCCCCGCCGGATACTTACCTACTTACGCAACCGCCCGACCTCGCCTTGCCATCCATCCATCCATCATCAGTACATCAGGACTCGCGGCTCGCGGGCTATCCATGCATGCATGTATGCTGAGTATCGAGATCCTCAGACGACTATGAGCTTCCTGCCCGATGAATTGGAGCGTCATGGTCCTTCCGCTCGGGGATCGAGGTTCATGGAACGAAATCGCAGTCGCAGTCGCAGTCGCAGTCGCGTTTTGGTTTCGATATAGCTACTAGTAGTTGTGTATGTATCACGATTCACTGGCTTTGACTCAACTTGGGGGTGGTTGAGGCTGATACGTTCCTTCCGTCCGCCCGTCCGTCTGAGCGGGCTCTCGCTTGGGCTTTGATGTGGTTACTAGTCGGTGGTGTGGAATTGGAATTGGAATTGGAATTGGGATACCGTGACTCTGTCTTTAGCCGGGGGCTTGGAGGAGCGGGGAAGGGAGGGGCGGGTGAAAGCGGATTGTCTGTGTGTGAGTTTGTAAACATGAGTAGGCACTCCCCCGTTGGATATGTGTTTAGTAGGCCGTGGGGGACGATGGGGTGGGAAGGGATGTGGGAATGAGGAAGCAGGGATGGAGATCTTGAGCTGGGGGAGGAAGAAAGGGATTCTGGGCATGGATGGGTGTGTGGATATGGCTTCGTTCAATGGTTCAATACATGTGGTGGTGCGAAGAAGTCGAAGACAGAGGCTTGATGACAATCCAGAAAGTGGTTTGAATCTTGGAGCTTGCTTCGGTTCTCATCCTTGAATCCGTAGCTGGATATCACCCCTGTAGTCTGCTGTTGTTTGTGGCCTTGGTAGCAGTACACTTTCCAGAGTTGGCTCACGCTCATGCTGTCCCCTCCCGATCTGTCCTTGGAACCCAACGTGTCATACCAGCAGTGCTGCCTCGTTCCATTCATGGTGGCTCGTCCATTTTGTGTTGATGTGCATCATACCGACTTCGTCTGGCCCGAAGGCACAAGCAAAACTCGAAGAGCACAAGGACTTAAAATTCCTCAACACAGAACTTGTTGTGGTCTGTTCATTTCTTCGCCTTCTTTTTCGTCTTGTCGTTCACCTCAATCCATCTCCTGTCGACCCCTCTCTTCCCAACCTCCTTCTCAACCACCTCTCTCTGATCCCCTTGAACCAGCACCTCCATTTGCCCCGGTTTTCCGCCAACCAGCTGTCCCACACTTGTACTGCTGGCACATTTCTTCTGCAACTCTCCCGCCAGAATCTCCGGGTTGATTCCGAATACCTCTAGGTTCCCAATCTTTGTGACCGTCTTCGTTCCTGTCCGTTTCTCGATGATAACGGATAGTTTGGGTGGGGTCCCAGACTTTGGTTTGGGTAAAGATGGGTCCGCAGAAGACCACTTCTGATCACCCCGGAGCAATACCCAGTATGGCTGGCAGAGGTGCGTGTCTTCTAGGAGACGCTTTTGGAGGACATCACGAGCGATCTCCCCGGCGGCCAAGGCTTTCGTGTCGGCTGCTTGGGTTGTAGGATTTGATGCGCCACTGCCGCCGAGGATATTGTTTGCCAGGAATGGATTCAGTTTGATGAAGCGAGGTGATGACGACTGGGTTGTCAGTTCGGGGTCTTGATCGATATATGTACGAAGAAAAGAAGATATTTGGTTTGGGGTGTAGAAGTCGGTTTTGGACGGGAGAAGATCTGGCACAAGTTTGGATGACGGACGTAGCAAGGTTTGGAGGGAGAGGTTTTGGTTGACCGATGGATCGGAAGCTGTGTTGACGGCTTTAGAAGGTGTCTGAGAACTTCCGCCGCCTCCAGCATCTTCTCTTGGTTTTGGTAGACGATACGGAATGAAATCGAGGATGTGCTGGTCGTCAAAGTCGATATCGAAGATGACAGTCTCACCTCCGCTGCGATCCTTGGATTTGACCAAAGCTTGTTTGTCCAGGTATTTGATGAACTTTTTCGCGTTCTTCCAACTGGTCTTTTTCATAGTGTAGTATTGTGCTTGGGAGGTGGAGTGAATGGGAAGGTATGGTTGAATGAAGTGGGATATCAACATCGAAGGGTTCACTGGCAGATCGATACCGTAGTGAGGTGGAGAGCCATTCTTCCTGGCGTTGTGGAGAGCGAACAGGAAGGCGTTGTAGAATGCTTGGTCGATTTCCTGCGTGGAAGGTTCTGCTTCTTGTTCGTCAGCGTCACTCCTCTCTGAAGACGCTCGATGGGTGCCCCCGTTGTCGTTCTTTGTTTCTTCTAATGAAACTCCTCCCTCTTGACCATCTGCATCGTCTTCTTCAAGTGCCATGCTCTCCACACCTTTGCTGAGACCGACGACATTTGCCGAATCGTCCCATCCGTCTATTTTCTCGGCCGCCTGCTTTCCTCCTATCCCGCCATGGCTCCAAGCCCAAAGTTCGTCTCCTTCCCAGTGCACGCCTTTCACTGCATGACCCTTCGCACCCTGCACCTGCTCGAGTGCACTAACGTCAATCTCGCATACACCAACAAAGGCTGGGACGCTGGGTTTCTCGATACTGGCCACAGCAACGATAGCGTTCTTCTTTGCTTTTTCTGGAAATGGCGGGCCTCTTGTCAGACCTGGTGTCATCAGATCGGCGCCACTTCGTAGCTTCTCAACCACAAATTCCTGAGTATGCAACAACGGAACCAATCCTGGGTTCTGCCATAGCGTGTAGACTGTCGGGTACAGCCTTTGATCCGATTGTCCTATCTGAAACCACAAAATCCGTTCTTCTTGCCCAGGCTGTGAGCCGACGTAGATCGTCCCGGAGACGAGCTTAGAATGTGGCCCTGCATGGGTGTTGAATCGTGCCGAAAGGCAGTTTTCAGGTAGCAAGGAGGAGCGGATTGCGGTCAGAGATGTAGGATTTGGGTCGAGAGTGGTGGCACCGTTCTCATCGAGGGTTTGTGGAGGAGCAGGGACCTGGATCTGATATTCGGCTATGATCTGGTCGGCGAGCTTGCGACGATCCGAGGATCGTAAAGGAGACAAGTTTTTGATCTACATCCTGTAAGATGGTATTCCAGTACCGCGAGTGCAGTGCTTACCTGTGGCTTCTTCTTGAACATGGCGTAGAAGGGAAGTAACTTATCGCGTGGTCAGGGTGTCATGCTACACGTATCAGCTCTTACAAACCTTTCGTGGCTCAGCATATGTCGAGAGACTTTGCGTCAGCGTTGAATGTGAAAGGATGAACCTACAACAAACACTTGTAGGATACACAAAGATTTGCAAAGAATTGGGAGAATGACTCAAAAGAGCATGACACAAGCCATGTTGGTGCGGAGTCCCAGGTCATCTACAAGCATCCACGAACAAAGCTTCTCTTATCCTACAGCGATAGCTACATGAAGAGATGCTGTCAGTCAGACCAACAAACACATGCCGCTCCGAACGACATGTCCAGAGAGTCGACCAAAGGACAGCCAATCAACACAGATGTGGCCAGCCTAAGGCTGAGGATGGAGTCATGACCTTTTGATTTCCCTAACACTAAATATGGAAATCATTCTGTCGCAGCCAATGTCGCCCGTGACAGGCTTCCTTGCTGGTACAAATGTCGTCTCCGAAGATGGCTGCAGCCATTAGCAGCTTGTGAACCACAAACCGACGGGTATTGAACTTGCACACCAAAGAACCTATCCATTATCTAGAAACAAGAAAGTCAAGGGAATATCAATCTCCCCAACACCATGGCTCTGGATACCAAAATAGCGTCTCCAGTCGCCGGCCTGTACAAGCGGCACGAAAGGCAATCTAGCGCAATTACGCAATACATGTGCATTGAAGTGAGGAAGAAATCCAAGACTCCAAGTCGTGGGGCGATTTGTGGTATCATAACGGAAAATCAAGCTTCGTGAGCGGTCTTGCTCCATCCAATACTGATTAAGGGCTGACTGGTCCAGCAACAGCGCTGAACGTTGGCTCCAACCGGGGATGATATAAAACTTTTTAAACTGCCAAATTTGGTACACGCTTCCTGTTGGATTTGCCACAAGCACGCCGGTATTCCATGAAACCTTGCGAATGAATGCCGTATTGATCGTCCTCGTCGGTGTTGTTGTTGTAGGGATCGCTATCAGCCTCAATATTACCAGAAATGTAGTTGGTCACTGGTGCAAGATTGTCCGGGCGCATTCCTTGCTTCAGCGGCAGTTGTGCATTATCCGAGCGTGGGCTGTAGCTGCGCTTGGAGGACGGCGCCGGCAGGGGAAGATTCCACTGTCTGCGAGTTGGATCGAAGACGGTGCCCGATGATGGTCTAGATTGCTGGTTGTCCGTGAGCAGTGCAGGGAGCTGCATGCCTGAGCTCGGCTGGGGCTGGGGCTGGGTCACTTCCGTGGCCATATGAGGCATTGCTGCAGGATTAGGCAACTGTGGATAGCCGGACTTGGGTTGATCCACGGACGGACGGTCCATTAAACGCGCAGGTGGTAATGGAACGGCAAACTCTCGGGAAGAAGTAGAAGAAGAGGCTGGTGGCTGCAATGGAGCAGGCTGAGTATACGCCGGATGTTGTGGAGCAGGCATCCCAGCGGAAGCGCCGTTCATAGGCGGTGGTGGAACAGAAAAGGAGCTCCCACAATTGCTCATCGAAGGGGTAACAGAGTGAAATCCATGGGACGTGTAAGCAGAATCCTGGAGGGATCCACGGTGGTACGAGTCCACGCCAAATTGGCTACCATCCATGCTACAGCGGCTGGCAGACCGTTGCCGCTCGGTGGGCGTCTGAGGCGGATAGGCCGAATCTGGTGTGGCATACCGATCACCAGAGCGCATACCGTCTTCATAGGCCTCGTATTCATCCTTGCCTGTGTTTCGCTTCCTCATGCGGATATCCCGGCGTATGCGAACGCGGCAACCCTGATCGGCTACGATTCGGCTCATTTCAGTGCTTTCTGACAGCCCTGGGAATTTCTTTGCTGAATAGACCTGAAACGGGGTTGATTTGACCTCCAGGCGCCAGGCCATGCTTTCTTGCGTTTTGGGTCCTGGGCATGGAGTGAGCACTTCCAGATCCGCGTTTCGTGCAGGACGATCAACGTCGAAATCTTCTGCGTCCTTGGTGGCCTCATACAGGTTGAAGCTCAAGCGATACCAGCCTTCGTGACGGACAGACAAGTCAGGGAACAGGAAGTAAGCAGCAGGGGATGGACGGTCTAGGTAATTGGCACCAGCAACAGGACAACCGGTCAGCACCGGAATGGCAGGCGAGGGATGCATGCGGCCATTAGCGATAGGACGAGCCACCTCCAGGGTAGCGAAAAGAAAGAAATTAGCATTGTAGGACAATGTGATATCAGTCTTGGTGTTCTCGCCCTCAAAGACGCGAAGCTCAACCACTGGAGGAGGGTCAACAGGACGACGATCAGCGCACGCTACCTGAACTTTAGTAAATGATCACAACCTACGCCTGGCAGTGGGAACTCACCTCGAGCCCCAGCTCCACATGCTCTAGCTCTCTCGGGCTGCTGCTTGACGTTTAAGGTGTAGGTCAAGGTCTTGCCGTGCACGGTTTTGCGAGTCGTCGAATGAATGGATTCATTCTCCGGTTTCACCATGGTGAAAGGCATTTTGACAATGTCGTCTTTGGCACGACGAAAGGGTAAATAATAGCTTTGCAGAGTAGGAGCTGGAATAATGGAAGGGCTCTCTACCGAGTCTAGAGAAGTTTTGCGAATGTGAGCTGCTGGCAAGATATCTCTGAATGGAGGGAGTATCGGTTTGCGAGCACCTGGCGAAACAGGTTCGGCCCAGGAACCAGGCTTCTGGGAAGTGGCTTCTTGAGACTGGCGACGAAGTTCTTGTAAGCTAGACATGATGCGCGTCAGTTAGAGAGACCGCTCAATATGGTAGGTCGAAAGAGCAGAGGTAAAGACACAACTATTATGTACAAGAGAATAAAGCTGCAGAGGATATATATGTGGAATGGAGAAGGATTGTGGGAACAGAGCACAAGTGGATGGAAGAGAACCAGTGTGCGAGCGGCGTCATCCGGTCAACTGCAAACCCACTTGGGAGGATTCGTCGAGCAGCCAATTCTTGGTACCGAATCAACAAAGAACGGAATTGAGGTCTTACCTCCACAATAAACAACGGACTGTTCTTCGGGTTGCCTAGTCGTGGATGATTGAGGGATTTTGCAGCAAAGGTGCTCTGGTGACCTCAGATTCTCCCAGACTTGAACTTTCCCACCCCTTTCACTGGGAAGATCCGATTACGGTCGCTGATGTTGTAATTCGAACACGCCTACCAGGTTGCTGGTAACGATACTCAGGATATCCTGCAGACTGCTCTTTCCTTGCCAAAGGCCAATGCCTTTCCGGACAGATCGTTCCTGCTTTGACCTCAGCAGGTTCGAACCAAAATCCCCGGCGAAGCCCTTCGTGTGAGTGGAGACGCGATGGAACCGGTGATTATTAGGCGAGCAGCTGGGGCTCAGTAAGGATGGAGCACTGGGCGCTCAGAGCGACGCTGAATGGATACCAGGAAATCAATGGACCGACGGAGTGGTCCACGAAATTTCTAACTATCCGCTGGAACCATAAATCTGGTGCCTTAACGAATAAGGCCCAAGCTATTGCTGTCTTGAAGAAGCAAAAGCTGCGGCGAATCGAAACAACAAAGAGTCGAGAATTAGGGAGATGGAAGCTGGAAGGAGAGAGGACGAGAGGGGAGGAGGTGGAGGTCTGTCAAAGAGTAGTGAGAGAGCTAAAGCGGCAGGTTTACACTTTGCACGAGTGGATGCGGGAGGGTGACACGAAGCAGGATCCAACTTAAGCCTGACAGGCTGGGACACTGGGGTGGGAAGGGAAGGGTAGCAGAGTGCGCCCATTGCCCGGCATCCAGTGTCCGCTTTTTGCGCTTGACTACTAACTAATTGGGGCAACATGGTGCTAAACACATTACAGCCATCGGCTCGGAAGGGGAGCAGTATCTGCCAACCGACAGCCCCAGTTTTTCCCCAATGCTGGACGAAGCAAGGATTAACGATGCCCACAATCCACAACCCAGGCCCCGGTGCAAAAATGGTCATCGGTGGGCGCTTGGTACAGGCACTAATGCACCTGAGCATCAACGACAAGCACCGCTATTCCTCAATCGACTTTCTAAAGAATCTAGCATCGACAGGGTTCAATAGCTTAAAACCGCCACTGAAGCTTGGGTCACTAAACTTGTTCCACCCAACCAGCATCCACATGCGCATTTTACCGGCAAAAAGTGAGTCCCTTCCTCCACCAAGTCCGGCATTTCATGAAAACGTGGTATCTAGTTAGGAGAAATTCGAGATCGAAGCTCATATTGGGCCAGAAGACGTACGTTCTCCTTGTTGGAGAGCAGTAAATTCTCTGGCTCAAACTGAACCGCTCAAGGTGAACCGCTCAAACCTTAGGAATAAAAATGGCCAACGACCACATGACGATTTGAAAATTTACAGTTCCTAAGGAGCTGGTCGATAAGCATAATTCGAAGCAGGAGCCGAACGTGCTTCTCGAGGATAACCACAGTTGCATACAAAGAATAATGTTCTCGCTTGTTCATGGTTTCGAGTTCAGCGTCAACCAGTCATTTGATCATAATCAGCACCATGACTCCCGCAGCAGCAGACACCTGATCACAATCAGTTGTGAGCACTGAAAGCGATACTCCAATCAAATTCATTTCTGCTGCACACTAAAGGCAAGCCCCATATACTCAATACCATCCACCAAGTCGTGTAAAATCTGGTGCTAGCCTTGGTCTGGCCAGGGGTACTGAAACAGGCACAGCCCAAAATTCTCGATGCAGCCACAACCGGCATAGAGCCAATCACATCCATCCGTCTCATGCTCTAGTACTAGGTAAGATAGCCTTTTCCTCGTCTAGAGCTGCGTGCATGCTTGGGACAAAATCGAACAACCAGCAACTCGATCTAGCCAGGATCCGGAGAAGATCGCGGCACGAAAAATGTGGCCCTGGCTTGTGCAATTGTGCAGCGCACAACCTCCATTGAGGACCGAAAGGGTTTAAGCTGCCAATGACCGACTGATTTAATGAGCATAACGGCTCACGGTACGACTAACATGATCCGATGCGAGCCCGAAGCAGTAACGGGTATCGCAATGTCCAGACAAGCAAGTTAGTCTGCGTCTGCAGTGCGCCACATTGTTGAATTTTCTTCATCCGTTATGCGCCTTGGAAAACCTAGTCAAAAACCAGCCGTGTGCACAAGTATAAACACCACTCACTGTGACAATCCAGATGTGCAAAGCTTCAGCCATGCCAGTGCGCTTAGCTAACTTGGCCTATGGACCGCTTGTGAAATGAATACTGTTGGCGTGTGCAACTAACTTTTCAAAGGGTTGTGGACCAAATGTCCAGCCAGCTTTCACAAGAAAGGGGGAAACAAATACAATTGAGGATGGTTGTACGAAGTACGACATTGGGAGGGAGACATTTATGCACTGCCCACCACCAATACCGAATTTGATGCAGTCATGTTCTCAATCTTGGTTCATGGAAACCAATGGAAAGCAGCATGCTACGTAGGGGTGGACCACTTTTGGTTACACAGCACCTGGAACTTCAGCCCTCCATTTACTTACGGCACAATATCCAATAGTACATCTGTTTACTTGAAGGCAACCGCTTGCTCCAATAGTCAACCTAGCTACCTGGAATCTGGACGAAACAAGCCTAAGATCTCGATCTCTGCCCTGTTGTGATCATACTTGTGTCCCCTGAGCAGGCTGCAGTCACACACCTCCTGCGACTTGGTACGGAGTAGACATCAATTGCAAGAAGTGGGCACAAGCTTAGACTACAAGGCCCTGCCACCTCTACCTTTGTGTTGTTGTACCGGGCAGGTCTTTAATCTTAGGGCTCGATCAAGCCATCTGGATCAACCATCCGACACCCTCTAATAACCCCCACTTATGTCAGGTCGTCTGTAGAGGCTAGTTTCAGGGTCCGGAGGTCTCAGATGGAGAAATTGGCAAGTGTTAATCTACAGCATCTCAAAGGCTAATACCAGTCAGTACAACTCGGCGACAGTTGGACCATGGTACCTTTTTTCATGCTCCTAGTCGTACTACTTGTACAGCAAAGCTCGACATGGAATATTCCACCGGCAGCCAAGCAAGTCAAGTAAGTACTAAAGGTTGACGAAGCAGAAAGCGTCGTGGAAACCAAGGTTGGG
Source organism: Endocarpon pusillum Z07020 (assembly GCF_000464535.1). Taxonomy (NCBI): domain Eukaryota; kingdom Fungi; phylum Ascomycota; class Eurotiomycetes; order Verrucariales; family Verrucariaceae; genus Endocarpon; species Endocarpon pusillum. The sequence continues at coordinate 253,829 of NW_006913582.1, forward strand.
GACTTCAAGCTGTGCGTTGGTTCTGCAAGAGCCTGCAGCTAGTTAGTTAAACCTCTTCCATTACCTTAGCCAGATCCCCACTCTGCAACCCCATTTTTAGCCAACAATTTTATCTCGCAATTCTGACAGTGACAACCACGGATGCTCAGGCTGGTCTCTGATCCTCTCTTTTCTCAAGTCCACCCATTCTCGGGATGCTTGAATCTGAAAACACTGACCAGGTTCCTGGCTGAACCTTAAGGAGGATACCGTTACTGTCCGAGACACCCATCCCTCTCACAGTTTCAGGCACTCCACAAGCCGCATTCCAGGATCAGGACCTTGACAGATCCTTCCCGAACAATCCGCAATCACTCGCATTTACTTACGTAGTACGTACTACGCAGCAGCTTCCATGTCCCTCCCTGCTGTTTGACTTGCGAAGTCTTTGTTCGTTTTATGTTACTACATAGTGCGGAGTATGTAGGTTACGTATCTTGCATTGAAGATCGTTGTCCCGTACTACTTGTACGTACATGGTAAGCACTTTAAACTTCTTAGGTCGTTGCAGCGAGTAGCAGCAGCTCTGAAAGAAATCCGTGTTTGCTATGATGAGATCTAAACTATACAGCTATGCACAGGAGAAGCTTGTGAAAGGGGAAAAGGAAATCCTTGGGGGGACATGCTTACGGCCACATCCAGCAAGAGTCTCCCTGCTGATGGGGGTTGTTTATGTGTGGTCATCGATGTTGGGGCCAGGACCAAGACTTGGCTGCTGAACCTGAGTTTCTTCACGGTAACCCGAATTATTCGAGCACTCGCCCGGCCCTCCCTTTGGCGGCACTACGGCTACAGGCCTAACTTTTGGTCCCCCCCCAGTCAAAATATCTTACAAACGCCTTTTTTACATACACACCCTGTCAGTATCCCAGTCGCTATTTTGCACGAATTTTGCTCATCCTGCAAATCCTGGATTTGGATGAAGAATTGATACAAGAGTGCTATGGAAATACCCTGCATAAGTACGACGAGCTACGAGCGGCTGTTAATGCTGCATGGGATGCTGTGCCTTCTGACATCCTAAAGAGCTGCTTCAGTTGATGCAGGGAACATGTCAAGCAGTGATAGATGTCAAATGGAATGCAAACTCGGATTCAAAAGACTAGTTCTATTTGAGCCATTTTGTGGGTGTCTATACTCAATTCTACATAGTACGTTTTGTACGGATACTAACGTTTTCAGCAGGGAGGTCAAAAACTAGGCCTGTAGCCGTAGTATGTTGCAGACCTGTTGCAGACCGAGCTCTTCCTCATTGGACCGCATATCTGACATATGCAACAGTCACTGACATCGGCTCAATAAACACCGCCATTCGTGGTGTCTTCCGAACCTCGTCATGCGCCAGATGCATGCCCTGATGACGGCGGACACAGACATACTATGGTACGCACATACGTAGTACGTTACTTGTCATGTCCACCTATCATCTACTCACAGCCAGTGCTGCTCGACTGTTACCCGCTGACAGATGTGCTTATCCTCCGTTGGCACAAAACGGTTCCGTTTGGCCTACGGGTAACATCTGCCATTTTGGCATGACAGATGCTCTATGGCAGCTGTGAAACTATTTTGGTCGATTCTCGGAGATATTTCAAATGTCTCAAGTGACGAACTGCAGCGGACTCGGAGGCTGGCTTATACATGACTTGGCATGAGCAAATCACCTTCAAGTTTCGTTGATGATTCAAGTTGACTGAGGCTCCAATTCCTCAGTTCCAGCCTGCGTCTTGTCTTGAACTATGTTGTGTCTTCCTCACCCTTCCAGAAGCCTGTCAGTTGAGTTTGAAAGTCAACCGAGCCAACGGAAATTCTCCGTTGGCTGGCGGCCGTTTTGCCATTCACTTCATATGTCAGTGGTCTGGTTACACATGCAGATGTTGTCCTCACCTGTCGTACTTTATGCTACTCGAATATTCAGGTACCAAGGTACTCCGTCCCCAAGCAGTCGCAATGCTGCTTGTGCGTGCATCGCATTTCGATCCCCGGGTTGAGAGGATGACATCTTGTTCTGCGCCTAAAGGATCCTAAGGGTGTGTGGAAACCCTCTGGACGTTCAGTTCCAGGCAGTTGGTATGTTGGCACCACTGGCTACGCGCCCCGGAGTATCCGCACAATTTCACAACAAGCTGTCAAACTGTCAGCCTTGTGTCAACTCCCTCCATGTGCTTGAAGAGACACAAGAGAGCATGACTTGCATGGCGGGTATATCAGATTGTCAGGTGCAGAGGCAAGATTCATTCAACTATCCGGACCCACCGCAGCCGAAATGACGGCCTTGGCCACCGGTCCACATCTAGAAGTCTGAGGATTGAGCTTGATGGACCTTCCTATTTGAGAGGAGTCTATTGACCAGCCAAGTACACCAGGAAGCATCTTCCCCTTCTCAGGAGGTCCTTGCGACCTTACACACCCCACGTCATGTGTTCGTTTTGACGTAGCCTCGATCACCATCGTTGGCGGCTCTAAAGCGGCCACTGAACGGAGTTAGGGCAAATTGATCTGATCTTCAAATACCACCGACGTCTTCGCTATCCTGTATTGGAGACAAAATAATGAATGAATGACCGGCCGAAACGAACATCTCCAATCCGGAACTATGTGGTGAATTGCTCAGCTCCCATGCTTGGTCTCAGCCCTACCGTGGTAGTGTCATTCTCCCTCTCTGTCTGGACCGAGCCCTCCGACAAAAGCCCACTAAACCAGTACAGTTCTGAGCGTTTGAATATCCTAAATCTCCCCAATGAAGCCACTACCTCGTTCAACCCACCCTTTCCATCTCCTTTTCGTCATAAAACCTAGACCGCAACCGGCCATGCACTACCTGTCCTCAGAGCCAAGTAGAAAGCCATGCCAATGCTCGACCCGACCCAGCCCGACCCAGCCATTTGATAAAAAAACACTGTCAACCCACCCTTCGCTCAGCAACCTCCCTCCCTGTCCCACTACCAGTCTTCCCCCGGGGTGTCAAAACTCAGCTTTGCTCATTCATGCTCATACCGCTACAGAGCGCTCCCTCGTCACATCAATCTCTGACTCCCAACTCCAACTCCCACCCTTCGCAAGCAACCAGAGCAGAGCAGAGCAGAGCAGAGCAGTCAGTCAGTCGCCAACTCCATCCAATACATGAAAGCATTATTTAACTGGCAACGCGCCGTCTCCGCCCAGCGTGAGTATCAGAAACGCAAAGACGTTGAAATATAACTATCACATCACCCTTCCGGGTTCCGGGTTCCGGGGCAACGGTAATGCCAGTATGACACCGACTACCGGCGTTTCTGATGTATCGCTTCGCTCCGTCTTGTTTTTTTGGGATCGAGGGGCTCTGCTCTGCTGGTAGTTGTCTTGCTCGCTTCTCGGTCGGGGAGAATGTGCGCTGGCGTGTGTGCATGTCTAGTGATGATGGCTTTTTGTAGTTGGTGTAGAGCAGCTACGGTGAGGTGGATTGGATGGATGGTGGCTTGATACGTTATATGACATGCGGCACCGGTTTGGTGGCTGTTGTGAGAATAGGTACGGGGTATACAGTTCAAGTTCTGTGTATGTGGGATGAGGATGAGGATGAATGGTGTGCATGCAATTGACTTCTATGTCTATTCTTCTTCCATGATCCGCAATAGTACCAGGCCCTTCCCTCCCCTCCCCTCCCGTTCTCCCACGTCTCCCTCATTCTCCTGTCTCCCATCTGCCTCGCTGCAGTAAGCATGCGCTTCTAGTGATCAATCTCTCGTATCCACCACGCTCGCTCTTTCTCTCCCTCTCCCACCTCACTCGTCCGTCGTTGTTTTCACGTCGTCCATCTGAACTCCCGCTCGGGAGCTGGGAGATCATCAAGGCCTCATCGTCGCATCCACAGTCTCCTGAGAGGTGCGGATGATGCGCTCGCCAAATTCCAGCATGGAGCCGAAACTGTGTCGAGTAGTCGACCGGATTGGCTGCCGTGCTGAAATGCGGAGCTCGGGCATTTTGTTCAAGTTTTCGACTGTCTGGATGCTGCTGCTGCTGCTGCTGCTGTTGGGTTGTCCTGTATGAATGCTGGGTTGAAAGGTGAAGGGAGAAGCTATTTCTTCTCACACGCTGGCCGTAAGCTAGATATTAGGGTCAATGGGGAAATCGAAATGTCTTATCATGTAGCGTTTCCTCGTCATCCTGTATCCATCTTGTCGCCCTTCGCATTTCCATTCGTGGCCAACCCTGCCCGCTCTTCTCTTCCCTCCATAGCCACATCAACACCCCTTTCTATATCACCCTTCGCGGCATCGCCAACTCCCCTCCCACTCTGACATCCCGGACAGTTATGCACGACCTCGTGCGCGAAAAGGTCACAATCAATGCAGAAATGCCTGCTACAAACTGTACACTCGTACCTCCCACTCAACCCCTCTCCCTCGTCGCCCCACCTCTCACTCGGCGGAACCTCAGGAAAGGGTCTCCCGCACGCAAAACAATGCGAACTCCGCCACGCATCGGCCCAGGGCACTTCCAGCCAGTTCACAAGCGGAAACAGGTGGTGATACGACCTGGCAAGATGCGTGGACAGGATGAGGGTCAGTCCACACGACGGACACTCTGCTGGTAGACTGCAGACTTTGCTTCCACATCGGGAGCAGAGGTATCCCTCCCTGCTGGGCCGAGAGTGGCATGCACAGAAGCTGGGATGGGATTCGACGGTGCGAGACGGGAAGCCCATCATCAGCAATGAGGAAGAGGATTTCGTCTGTACAGAGGTGATGGGCGGCGTGGTGAGTTCCATCATCAACTCACGGAAGTGTTGCTCGTGAAGGACGATGGTGTAGTTGCTGCGGTCACCGTTGTTGGTTTTGGTGACGAGTTCGGCGCAGATGGCGACTTGGGCGGCGAGGCCGATGACGCGGGCGCGGATCTTATCTTTGACTAGGTTTGCGATTGTGAGGTGGATGTCGTTTGGGTCGACGGTATGGAGGGCCCCAAAGACGAGGAGAACTTCTCTTGTTCCGTGGGTGGGCGCGTGGAAGAGGCTTGCTCGAGCCATTTCGAGCGCGTTTTCGAGACTCGGCTGTCCGCGCGGTTCTTGCTTTCGGAGTTCGTGGAGCGACGAGATGTGATCATTGGGGTTTCCGCTCATGTTGGAAATGCGAACCGCGAGGCCATCGCGCATACCGATTATACCGAGTTGGGAGATTGGGTTTTGTTCAAAGAATTCAGAGACGAAGCTGCTGGCGTAACGGATCGTGAGATGGTAGCGAGTGGGCCGGAGGTCCTTCTCTTGCATTGCGATGGAAAGGTCGAGGATTAGGATAACATGACGGATGATGCCTCGTTGGAGGGGTGTGGTATCTTTCAGAAGTCTGCACCCAAAGCAGCGTCAGCGAGGGCAACGCCGCTGGAAACGTGCTTGGGTTGTGGATCTAGATGACCTTTGCCTCTTCCCTGCCTGTAGCAGGCCCTCAACCGCCCCTGTGATTGTGCCATCTGCCCCTTCAGTAAGATTTTCCCAGGTGCGGGTTACTTCGAAGCCGGAGGACTCTTTATTCGCACGAGTCGACTTGGACCGTGTGCCGGCGAGAGCATCACGGTTGGAAGAACCGCCAATGTCAACATCATCGTCGGAGCCTCCTACATAGTCTTCGTCGGATACCATTGTAGGAGGGGAGTGCGAAAGCGAAAAGCGAAAAGCGAAAAGAGTGTCACCAGGGACCGGAGCTAGGGGCCAAAATTCTTGACACTTCTCACCAAGCAGAATTTCAAAAAACGGTTTAAATCATCTCTCTAATGTGGAAAGCACCGCCAAGCTCGTGTAATTGGTTGAACCTCTAGCATTGTTGAGTTAGGGTTCCTAGTATATAGATTCGCTCTGTAGGTGCCTTTAAGAAGAAAGAGTAGTACTTCGGAATATGGACTATAGCTGGAATCATAAGAATAGCCCTATCTAGAAATATGTTAAGAACGCGTGTTATAGATGATAACATTCTAGCGTATATAACTACAAAGTTGCTTGTGATTGAATCATTACTCCGTAGACAGTGCAGTGCTAAGAGTGTTACAACGCCTTTTAAGCCGTGGCTTACTACGTTAGAAGCCGGATCCAACAAGCTAATGACTATAAGTATATTTCGGTTTATCACAAGAGAGGCGCGATGGAAAGGGGAGATCCTAGTTTTAGGTACTAACGCAAAGTGACCTAACACATCTACTACCATTGTATCTACCGCTATTCTAGTCCTCCTAAATAGGCAACCCCTCTCCTTCGTTTCCTGCCAGACTCGAGAGGTTTATGCCCAGTGGTCCTTTTGATATCCGACAGTAGAGGCGATAATACATCCCGGCGAGTGGAAGGGAGAAGTTGGACTGGCGGTGACTTGATGTATTCTGAATACGGGCTGGCATCTCCTTCCAAGTTCGCAGATGTCGTATGTATATCCTTCCACAAAGCCTTCAGTCGTCCGAACGCATCCCAGGCCTGCAGATGTCGACATAATCGCAGACTATATAGCAGGCATTCTTCGAAACTGTCTGTATCAATCCTGCCAGCAAAATCACATAACGAAGGAATCTTCGGAACACCCTGGAAAGTACGATACAACGTCATATAATCATAAATACTGTCTCTCTGGACCGTGTCTGAGTTGTTTATACGGTTGCTCGCGCAAGCATGACCCATCTTCATTAGCCAATGCTGCAAGCTCAGGTCTTTTGGCGAAATAGGAAACTTGCCATTGTCCATCTGAAAGAGTTTCCGTTCTCCCGGGGTATCCTCGGCGCCATACTTTGTTCTCCATAGTCCATTGGCCTGGTAGAAGTCAAAGCATGCAATCTGACAGTTTGAGAAGACAGTCTCTATGAGTCTGGTGTGCGTAGTGGGCGAAAAATCTCGCACTTTTGCTTTAAATTCTGCAGAGGGCATCGAAACCTTTGGAGATAACCACTGCGGAAAGCCCACGCCATACAGATCTTCAACTTGAATAGGATGGCCACTTGATGTTGGTTGTATGGGAGTTGATGCTCTGAGAACAGGTATTTCGGCGTCTGGAGTCTTATCAGAAGGTGACTCGAGTTCCGTTGTGCTTGTGGTTTCGATATGTTCTTCCTCCTCTGAGGCCGACGAGCTGGCATCATCATCTTTTTCTGTAGATATCAAGCGCATTTCTGACAACCCGGTCTCAATTCGTTGCAGTGAAGAACTGTTGCGGTCAGCCGCGCAAACACATACTGGAACTCTCAGGCAACCTACTTTCCCATTGTTGTCATCAAGAGTGTGAAGCTTGAAATGTGAAATGAAATGTCTCGGTGGATCCTCCCGATCTTCTTTTGACCCGTCAACCACTTTATTTTGATCCAGAGTTGCTCCGGTCCCTTTGATCCAGCCACCATCGGTCGGAATTTGTCCACTAGCCCTTGCACCTCATCCAGTGTTGCCTTCAATCCAAGAGTCATTGTCTGGAGCATCTTCATACGCCCTTCGCCATGGGCTCTCACCGCTGACTCCTTTGATCCCAGGTCATCTTCAATGTGATTGAGTACACCGTAAATTGTCGTCAAATCCCTGGCGAGGTCTTTGATATCTTGGGGCCCGTCCCTCAGCGACTCGTAAAGTTGCCAGGAAAACTTGATCACCTCCTTGAAGTCGGTCAGGGAGAATCCGAAAGACATGTTTGATGTGCATGTCCTTTCGCAGAAGTCGGCCTCGTTGGCAAGATAGGCCCGTAAAGCAGCAAGAGGAGGAGGTCAAAGGCAAGGCATATTACTGAATTAAGCTCCTGGGAGAGTCAGGCTACTGGGAGAAACAGATTAATGGGAGAAACAGATTACTTAGTTACAACTTTTACGAATTTGTAGCACTACACCTTGTTCCACTACACCTTGTTCCATTACATCTTCTTTCACTACATCTTGTTCCATTACATCTTGGTCCACTACGTCTTCGTCCACAAAATAGAAAATAAAGAACCAATATTTTCTATCAATATTAGTCCCTACCAGTCTAATCTTCCTACCAGTATAGTCTTTCTACCAGTACAATCTTTCTCCTCCTCCCACTTCTTCTCGCTTCCACAAGACTATCTATGCTTGAAACCGACAACTGACAAAGAGTTACACCATAAGAAATCATCTATCGAATGTGAAAGAACCGCCAAGCGCGATCAATTGGCTGCAAAGTGCTGTAAGCTTAAATGTAAAGGCCGAAGGATCAGCGTTCTAATTGGTTAATGTTCCCGTCTTCCTGCCTTCTTGAGATTAGTTGGCAAATAAGCAGTGCTTTAGTGGGCCAAGGCTGCAGAATCTTGCTAAGCTGTACCCCATCAAAATCAGAATGCGTACGCAGGATGCGCAGAAAGAGGGTACAGAAATGCGCAGAAAGAGGGTATAGAAATACGCAGAAAGAGGGCGCAGAAATGGCACACAGAATGTGCAGAAAGAGGGCACAAGCTGCGCAGAAAGAGGGCGCAGAAAGAGGGCGCAGAAAGAGGGCATAGATTGTTCTTCTATCCTCCTATCCTACAAGTGATACCTCTGATAAGTGCGATTACCGTGCATCAAAGGGAGCAGTTTGTGGTAGTCGGGTAACCAGGGGCCCAGAAAAGGGAAAGGGGGGTTTGGCTTTTGAAGGTTGTGAAGTTGGTAAAATTAGACTGGGTGACAAAAAAGGCGGTAGTAGCTCACATGACCCGAGGTGCAACAGACGTCGAAATCAGCGTCAGAGACTGCCTGAAACAGCGTCCTATGTCCCGAAATCTAGATTTGTGCTGTAAAATAATTACTATCAGATAAAATAACAAAGTCTACTAATCAGAGTAGGATACTCTATCGGCCAGAGCAGAATACTCTAACCGTTAAAGCAGAACACTCTATCTGCTAGAGTAGGGCACTCGATCGGCCAGAGCAGGGCACTCGATCGGCTAGAGCAGGGCACTCTATCCGGGTAGAGCAGGGCACTCTATCCGGGTAGAGCAGGGCACTCTACTGGCTAACTATTGTGAAGAATTTTGGACCCTAGCTCCGGACACATTTTGGAGAATCTGGAGTAATGAGTGAAGCATGGCCCAAGCTTCAATTGAGAGGTCATTGAGAGGTCAATTGCTCTACTCAATTCATCTGATGTATCTATGACCACCTCTTGAATCTTCCTATATATGGAGCGTGAGGATCTGAGCCTTGTCATACATGCTCAACCATCTGTCTCGCAGGTTGTGCTCCATATCCTTCAAGACCATCAATTTCAACTTCTCCAAAGCCCCGTTTGCTCCCCGCACATCCCCAAGCTGTTCCATTCCCGCCGTACGGTTACGATTGTGCCTGCAGCTACGTTTCTGCTCCTCAGAATTTCGACATAGCATGGCGCGAACAGACCGGGATATATTGCCAGACAAGTAAGCCCGAAGGAAATAATGATGTAAAGGGATGCTGACATAGACAGTGTACGACCGTCGAACTACAATCTATCTTTGTTCGACCTCGAGTTCGGTGGCGGATGGGCTTACAGCGGCACTGTCAAGATTGATGCTGCTGTGAAGAAACCTTCGAAGGAAATCGTGGTCAATTCGAAAGAGCTAGAGATCAAAAGCGCAAGTCTGCGGTCGGTGAACAGTGAATGTGAGTTCGGAAAGAGACGATTTCGAGTTGTGAGAGACATCGAAACTGATCAACGAACTTACGTGTACAGCGACAGAATGGAAAGCTTCCAAGATCGACGTCGATACTTCGAACGAGCGGGCGACTCTTAGCTTTGCGGAGGAAATACCTTCTACGGAGGAAGCTGTTCTGACCATCGACTTCAAGGGGACCATCAACAATGCGATGGCAGGCTTCTACCGGTCGAAGTATAAGCCAGCGGTTACACCGTCCCAAGGAGCTGCAAAAGAGGGGGAAGATTACTACATGTTCAGTACGCAGTTCGAGGCGTGCGATGCAAGGCGGGCGTTTCCCTGTTTTGACGAGCCCAATTTGAAGGCCACCTTTGAATTTGAGGTTGAAATCCCGGAAGATCAGATCGCACTGAGCAATATGCCTGAAAAAGCAACCAGAAAAGGTGGCAAGAAGGGCTTGAAGGTGGTATCATTCGAGAAAACACCAGCCATGAGCACATATGTAAGCTGCCTTCTTTTCGATAGTTGAACAAATGCTCATATCGTGTCTAGCTCGCTGCATGGGCTGTTGGAGACTTCGAGTATGTCGAAGGACACACTGAGCGGAAATATAATGGGAAGAACTTACCAGTCAGAGTATACACTACCAAAGGACTCAAGGAGCAAGGTCGATTCGCTCTTGAGCATGCTTGCAAAACCATCGACTTCTTTTCCGAGACCTTCCAAATCGATTATCCTCTTCCGAAATCAGACCTACTCGCAGTTCATGAATTTGCAATGGGTGCCATGGAGAACTGGGGTCTTGTCACATACAGAACAATCGCTGTGCTATTTGATGAAGCCAAGTCGGATTCAAGGCACAAGAATCGAGTGGCATATGTTGTAGCACATGAACTCGCCCATCAGTGGTTTGGCAACCTAGTGACTATGGATTGGTGGAATGAGCTTTGGCTGAACGAGGGATTTGCGACTTGGGTTGGCTGGTAACAGAACAAGACTCAGCTGTCCTTGATTGTCGCGGCTGACTGAAGTTTGCAGGTATGCTGTAGAACACCTACATCCAGGTGAGGATGTTCCAATCTGACTTGTATTGTTTGCTAACAAGCATTCTAGACTGGAAGGTTTGGAGTCAGTTCGTTGTGCGTAAAATGTCCCGAGGTATCATGTTCTGCAATTACAACCCATTGACCATGAGCTAGGCTGAAGCTGTCCAAACAGCTCTCCAACTCGATTCGCTGCGTGCCTCTCATCCGATTGAAGTACCTGTGCGGAATGCTCTTGAGGTCGATCAAATCTTCGACCACATTAGTTATCTTAAAGGAAGTTCTGTCATTCGAATGCTCGGCAATCATCTTGGAAACGAGACTTTCTTAAAGGGCGTTGCAGCATATTTGAAGGAGCATGCTTATGGTATGATTCAGTGATGCAAAGCGGTCTCTTATCTAATGGTTTTTGGCTAGGCAATGCAACAACCGACGACTTATGGAATGCCCTGAGCAAGGCCTCTGGTCAGGATGTGAAGCAGTTCATGGTGAGTTGATACTTTCCCTGCTGCTCTTGAACTGCTAACCTAGCTTAGGACCCCTGGATCCGGAAAATTGGGTTCCCGGTAGTGACGGTAGCTGAAGAGCCGGGCCAGATCTCTGTCCGACAGTCGAGGTTCTTGACCACAGGTGATGTCAAGCCAGAAGAAGACGAGACGACATGGTGGATCCCGCTGGGCCTCAAATCAGGCGCACAAACAAAGTCTGCCGGTTCCGCTCTGACTGTGAAAGAGGACACCATTCGTGATGTTGATGACTGCTTCTACAAACTCAATGCCGACCAGAGTGGATTTTACCGTACTAACTATCCACCTGATCGATTGATGCAGCTGGGCCGTATGCGAGAACGTCTATCCACGCAGGACAGAATTGGGCTGATGGGAGATGCGACGGCTTTGGCTGTGGCTGGTGATGGTACTACGGCTGGGCTGCTCACTTTGCTGGAGAGTTTTAGAGACGAAGACAATTACCTGTAAGCTGATCACTTTCCGGCCTCGAACATGTTTTTGACCATTACAGCGTCTGGTCTCAAATCTCAAGTTCACTGGCCAAATGCCGGGCAGTATTTGCTTCCAACAAGAAAGTCGCCGATGGCCTTAGAAAGTTCGCCTTGAACCTCGTATCGCCTGCGGCAGAAAAGATAGGATGGGAATTCAAGGAAGATGAAGACTATTTGACAATACAGCTTCGAAAGCTTCTTCTTGGGATGGCAGGTGGTGCTGGACACGAAGGGTGAGCAAATGATGCGTTGATATTCACACAGACTGACATGAACAGAATCATCGCCGAAGGCAAGAAACGATTTGAGACGTGGAAGTCTGGTGGAGAGCTACATCAAAACCTACGGGCCGTCGTTCTCAACATGAATGTTGCCAATGGTGGACGCTCGGAGTACGATACTGTAAAGCACGAATACCTCCAGAGCACTTCTGTCAACGATAAAGAGGCCTGTCTCCAAGCCCTTGGTCGAGCTAAAGATAGCGATCTCGCTCGAGATTCACTAGAATTTGTTACCTCCAGCGATGTGCCTATCCAGGACTCGCACTACGGCCCAATGGCTGTCTCTGCCAATAACAGTACTCGAGATGAAGTGTGGAAGTACACTAAAACACAATGGCAAAGGCTCAATGAGCGACTTGGTGTCAGCAATATCTGTATGGATCGATGGATGAAGATGGGTCTCAACAACTATTCGGATCATGGCATCAGAGAGGAGATTTCGGACTTCTTCAAGGACAAAGATACTCGGGCATACGATCGAAGTCTGGTCGTCATCTCTGACACGATCAAGGGCAATGCAAATTATAAGGAACGGGACGAGAAGTTGGTGCTGGAATGGCTGGAGGCCCATGGGTATGCATGAGTGCAGCACACATGCGGTCATAGAGGCACCACCTGACATAGATGAATGGATAATAGTGGTGTTGAGTCACATTTGCAGTATGTCCTATTGACGTGAAAGCTTCTAAGAGGCCTTCAGGTGACTTGACAGGGTGATGAAGTTGGCTGAGTGACTCAGTCACGTGAAGCTGCAGCATGTCCATTTCTGTGCTAACCTGATTGGGGACGTTCTTGGCACGCAGGCAAGTTGTTCGTTTTGTTCGTTTGGTTCGTTTGGTCCGTTTCCAACTCTCTGGCTTTGTTGTTGACCTGCATCGCCTGTTCAACATCTCACAAACGTCCACGCTACAACTACAACAAGCTCTGAGTCCTGATCTGACACGTCGTTTGACCTCACTTATACAAAGTCTTACTTCCTGACTGATACCACCATCATGAATCCGGAGTAGTACGTACTCATCATCCATGCTCTACCAACTCCATCAAAATCATAGACCTACTTTGACTGACTTGCGCGTCTTCTCAGAGTCTGCTTCGCTTCTCTCTGCTTACCAGCCATGTCAACTCAACCTCGGAAACCACAAGTCTACTATGGAAAGCCGAGGACTGACCCCGACCCCAACAGATACGATTACCTGTTCAAATTGCTCCTTATTGGTGACTCTGGTGTCGGAAAGTCCTGCTTACTGCTACGGTTCGCCGATGACACATACACTGAGAGCTACATCTCTACCATTGGCGTTGACTTCGTATGTGATGCTCCTGCGGACGTCGTCCGCCCCTTTTTGCTTGTCAGGAATAGTGTTGACGAAGTGGTATTAGAAAATCCGGACAATCGAACTCGATGGCAAGACCGTGAAGCTCCAGATTGTATGTCACTCCAAACCTGGGCTCTGACGGTTCTAATCAGCATTACAGTGGGATACTGCCGGCCAAGAACGATTCCGAACCATTACATCTTCATACTACCGTGGCGCTCATGGCATTTGCGTGGTCTACGATGTGACGGACATGGACTCATTCAACAATGTCAAGCAATGGCTGCAAGAGATTGATCGGTACGCCACCGAGGGAGTCAACAAACTCTTGGTCGGCAACAAGAGCGATATGTCGGACAAGAAGGTTGTTGAGTACACAGTGGCGAAGGTATTGTCAGCAGAGTGTCACAGACAGAATCGAGAATGCTGATCTGTAAATAGGAGTTTGCTGACAGCCTGGGCATTCCTTTCCTCGAGACCTCAGCCAAGAACGCATCGAACGTCGAACAAGCTTTCCTCACCATGGCAAGGCAGATCAAGGAGCGAATGGGCACTTCAACCGTCAATAACAGCAAGCCTACTGTACAAGTTGGACAAGGTCAAGGAGTTCAATCAGGTTCGGCAGGCGGATGCTGTTAGATGGATCAGTTGTCTCTTTCCGGCGTCCTGCATAGGGTTTTGTTGAGCGAATTAAGATTGCTGGCGGGTTGATGGCTGAGCTCCTACAAATCAGACACTGTCAAAGCGCTCAGATCTTTTTCCAAACGCATGATTCAAGGTAGCTATGGGTCTTCTTGATTTTCTGGTGTTTGGTCAGATGTTGTCTCCCACACCGGCTTAATAACTAGACTCCTTTGTTCAAGATCACATTCCATATGTCTCTGACTGCCATTCTTATTTTCATTTGAACGAATTTTACTCGTTTTGATTACGTTTGGCTTTTCTTTGTCCGATTTCTATTGACGAGATTCTCTTTTCTATGCCGGGTGAAATCTTCCCCTCGTCTTTATCAAGTCGATTCTCATTTGGCCCAAGTCTGCTCTGTATATGGAAGAACTGATTTCAGCATCTGCACATCAGACCAAAAACCAGATAGTCCTGCTTCCTTTCCATTTTACCACATCACCTGGCCCCAGGCAGGATAGCCTTCAGCAAAGATGGAATCTAGCCAGACGATATGCCGCGGTAACGAGTCAACAAGCAATTATTTAAAATAAACGACTCGTCTAACCCGCAAAGCAGAAGCAGATCTCAAACCGGAGTTTCGTCCAACGTCCCCATCATGATGGGTGAATACTGCGCCTTGCCCGTGTCAACTCAGTCAACCGCCCAGCCCAGCCCAGCCCGCGAGCAAAGGAGCAACGGAGCAAAGCCGCGATTCCTTGCTACCCATCTAACCCGAGAACTGCCCCCATGGCTTCTGCCTGCCTCACATTCGACACACATCCACGCAAAAGAAGACGATACAGCGGCGCGTCTCGAAAACGAAACCAGCTAGCCTGGGAAGTGGAGAGGATCGTCATCCCCTATTTCAAAGGGGCATCATGTTATAGCCACATCTGCACTACGCACGAACTGAATGACTTGCTATCTGCTGCGCTGGCTAGCTGGTGCCGCAGCTGCTCCGGTATTGTGCCTTCTTGTTGTGTGGGTGAGCAGTATGCATGCAGGTGCTAGATTGCTATAGTGGCATTCTTCTTCTTCTTCTTCTTCTTCTTCTTCTTCTTCTTCTTCTTCTTCTTCTTCTTCTTCTTCTTCTTCTTCTTCTTCTTCTTCTTGTTGGTGTCACGGATGCATGCGTGCGTCAGCTTGGTTGGCGTAGGAAATCTGGGGATTGGGATTGGGATTGGGATTGAGACTAAAACGGATGAAGGAATTGAGGCATAGGTAGGTGCATTGATGGATTGATGGATGCATGTATGCGTGGATGCAGGACAGGTAGATTTCTCATCTACAACAGGGACGTGCCTTGGAGATTGCACTCCTCTCCCGCCAAGGAAAAAGGGAGAGGAGATGGCTTGGGCCGTCAAGGAGGGTTGGAGGGATGGATAAGGAGGTAACGACGTCGTTTAGCGCGTTGGGGGGGGGGAGGGGGGTTGCTATGCGTGAGTGGAAGAGCTGCCCTATTATGCCTATGTTGCGTATGGGGTCATGCAGCTGGCTACTACTTGGTAGCTGTCTGGCTAACTACTAAGTTACTATGTGCTGAGCTATATTTCCTCCACCCACGAGTCCGAAGGTCCCTCGCTTACCTCACACCCCCCACGTGAGATAGGTATCCCTCCTCCTCCAGCCGGAGACACGGGAGTCTGCATGTGCTGCCTGATGGCAACAAGCTTGAACTTGCACTTCCTCATATACCCATACCCTACCCTACCCTACCATACCTTAACAAGCCAAATCCGCCCATCCAACCCCCCCAAGCATTGCGTATCGCCATCAAACCCGGAATCTAGGGGTTCTGATCGACTTCGGATGTGAATTCGATGAAAATGCAGCAAAAGAACATAATCACCCTCTCTCTTCCCATCCTTCCTCCATCCCTTTCCCCTTCCTGTCCTTCCTCCAAAATACGTAGGCGCCGCAATCCATGGCCACACACAGAGCCGCCCTAGCCAAAGGCAGAGCCCCGGAAACCAAGATGGAAATGCAAGAACTGCCATCCCACCCCTTTCCCTTCCCTTCCCTTTCCTTCTTGACCTGACCCTGGGTGGAAACAGATTCCCCCACTGCAAACCCAGGGGTTAAGCTGGGGTTCACTCAGTACAGACCCCTTCTCGACCCCTACAAGTCTCAGCCGTGTCTCCTCTCCGAAACGTGCCTGGAGCGTCGAGCGTCGAGTGCTGTTTGGGTGCTTGCTTACTTTTCCTTCCCCCTCCGCCTTATACCACGGCCTGCTGGTCCCACATCCAGAATTGCTAGCCACGCCACTCGCTGTGTGGTGAAGAAGGGAGTTGAGAATATCATGTATGGTGCCTCAAATGCCTGGTCAGTCCAGTCCAGTCCAATCGATCTCGAGCTTGCCATGTTTTCTTTTCGTTTCGTTTCTTACCTTGCTTGCATGCTCTGCAAAGGGACTCGGCGGCTGTGCATACCTCTACCACCCCCACCCCCAACCGCTACCCATGGCTCCACTCTCCCTTGCTTATCAGTTCCAGTCCAGCCCAGTCCAGTCCAGTCCAACTCAACCTCGCGCAGTAAGTCTTTCGAACTCATCCCTGAGCGTGCTCTCGGCTGGCGTCCTCCCCGGCTTTTCTCTGCCGGAAGTGTTAGTGTTCGTGTTCGTGCTCGCGTCCAGGCGTGGTCTCGCCTGGGGTGCCACGCCACCTCTGGGGTCCTTGCGTTTGGAGGTGAGTTTGCGGCGGGGACGGCGGCGGCCAACTGGAAGACCATCGCTACCACCGTCGAGGGGCATGCTGATGCCGCGTCGGTGGCCCGGTTCGTCGGACCAGGGTCGGTACCGTCGCCCTGTGAGCTGATCAGTGATTTGGTTGGATAGGTTTAGAGATGGTGTGCTCGGTTGGTTGGTTGGTTGGTTGGTTCGTGTGCGAAATTTGGCGGATTAAAGAATGGTAGCTTTGGGTGTTGTTTTGGGAAGACTATGAGGAGGGGGACATGGGAGAGAGAGAGGTATGGCACGCGAAAAAGGGGAAAATGACGACTTTGCGAAATGATAGGCTGCTCTGTGAATGATCATGGGAGGGATTCTTCGACGATGGACTTACATAAAATCAAGCCGATCAAGATTAGAAACGCACAGACGCTAGCCGTAACGGAGCCGATCCAGATGGAGGAGGGTTTGCTGTCCGCGCCGCTGGCACTAGCGCTGGTGCTGGTGTTGCTGATGCCGGTGCTGCTGGTGCTGCTTGTGCTGGTGCTGATGCTGCCGATATTGGCTTGGTTAGCTTGATTGGTATCAATTGCGGGCGTTGAAGACTGTGTAAGGCTTGACGCTGTGGAAGAGCTCAACAAGCTCGACATCTCCACGAGCGAGAATCTCGTGATGGTGGCTAAGGTGCTCCAAGAGCTTGATGGAGTGATTGTGAAACTTTCCTGGTAGGGGGAGGCGATCCTGTTTGTCATCCTCCATTGATCGCTTGTCAAGGTGTTTGATGCGTCTGTTTGTGTCGGATCGGCGTTTGATGATGATGGGGAATAACATGGCGCATGGTTCCCGCAGGCCATCAGGAGCGAGGCTGGAGCTGTTGTTGTCGGAGCTGTCATGGAAGCACATGATGCTGGGTCTCGGATGCGATGACCTCCGATGTCGAACCAGCCGTCATTGTCGCCCATTACTGGTAGCTCCATGCCTGGAAGCTGTCCAGGGTACTTAAAGGATGCAAGAATGGATGAACGGCTTGTGGTTGTGGGTGCTTCGATATGAGGGAGCGGTGCCGCCGACTGTTTTGCATAAGCTCGACTATGTCTGTTGAAGTGGATGGCTAGGTCAATCATCTACATCGAGGAACTAGTAGGTAGAGATAGTCATCGAGGAAGAAGGCGTAAGAAGAGGCACTAATGTCACACGCATGGAGACGGATCACATCATAAGACCATAAGATGACATTCACTGTGATCCGGTATCGTGGAGGAAGGTTATTAGAGGGAGCAGATGGCTGACTGCAGCGCCTGGAGTGACTTGGTCCTTGCTTGAGGGAACGTTTATCCCCACAAACATAAGAACAAATTGGCATATAGCGCAATAGCTGAAGCCTTTTCTGTCATGCTCCTCCCGTGTGCTTAGCATGGTGAGTGCTGTTGGTCTCTTAGCAAACGAAATTTGTGGATGCGTTGAGAGGAATGAAGAAAAGAAAATGCAAGTACTGATGTAGTATTCTGGCATCCAACCAAGGAGAAGTTTATTGGCGTTTAGCATGCAAGCAATGACAGTACGTAGAGAACAGGCTGGAATAGAGACTCGGGACGGCTTGTCCAGTTTGTGCAGTTTCTTAAACCGATCGGGTATCTGGTCCTTTTGGAATAACCGTTCTACCCAGGTGAATCGGGTCATTTTGCGATGCCACATCTAAACAGGGTCAGAGAAGTCAACCGTGGCTACAGTAAAAGGTGGGTGTACTCCCGGAGGCACTGATATGATTTCTTTAGTCTTATTTATTGCTATAACTTCTTCTTTAGAAATTCTGCTTGGACTTTTTCTCTTATTTTTAAATAAGAAGTTATAGCAATAAATAAGACTAAAGAAATCATATCAGTGCCTCCGGGAGTACACCCACCTTTTACTGTAGCCACGGTTGACTTCTCTGACCCTGTAGGATCCGTGTTGATGGAGTACTCCCGTGCAACGTCTTGGTCGTTTTGTGAATTTAGGTCGTTGTTCGGTGCTGGTAAAGTAACGGCCCTACTTATTCAGGGGGTAGGGCAAGGCACGTCCCAAAGGATAGTCTAAAAGACAGCAATCGAGTCAGCATAGCAGTGTTGTGTCCGAGAACTGATTCTCCGCATTCATTGACTTCACTGCTTGAATATCTCGTCCTAAATGAAACCCGCTGTACCTGAGAAGGGAATATCGTAACGTATGCGGATGCCAAGCAGGAGTAACTAACAGTGGCCTCTCAAAAAGCACTCCTATGGCAAGGAATGCTTGCTCGAGAAGTGGAATGCTCCAATATCATCTGATTCTAACATCCTCAAATATCAGTATTTGGGTACATCTATCACAACGAAATGGGTATTGGGTATCGGGTATCATTAGGAACGCCAACCATGAGCCGTGACGGTAGATGCAAGCAATGCCAAACGCCAAAGTGCAAAGCTGTGGCATGATCGACCGCCATTACAGCCAGTACTTAAATTACGCCCATGCTATTAGCTTCTCCCTATCAAAAAGCCATCGACAAGCCTCCTCTGTCTCCCAAGAAAGCCTTTAGGTTCTGGTGGGGGCCGGCCTCGTGATATGGATATACCAACTGTGTTGCTCATGAGCCGAGTGTTCTGATCGTACCACGCTGATGCCATGAGCTGAAGTTCCCTTTCGAGGTTCGATTTCTGAGTGACGACTTCTGCAAACCGGCTATCAGACTCAAGGTCTAGTTGGAAATGTGCCGGTACAGATGTTGTTGACAGCGGAACATCTGGTGCAGCTGAGGTGGAATTGGTCGCAGAAGCGAGCTCGGCCCGAAGAGATGAGATCAAATTAGCCTGATCCTTCGTTTGCTGTGAGAAATGGATGTTAGCATCAAGTTGAACGTAATCCGAGACGTAGTGGCACGAAAATCGGAGACCAAACATGGAGGGTGATTGACGGAAGAGGCTGCAACAGAAAGTACATAACACTATTCTTATGTTTCCAATGACCGAAAGAGTCCACGCAAGACTGATGTCCTTCGATTTTTGGCAGAAGATTGAACCGAGTGAAAACTGGCAGCTGAAGACCGTCTTGATGCAGCAGACAGTGATGTGACAGAAGATCGAGCAGATTGGCTTGCTACTCCATAAACAGAAGCGAGATCATCGATGTGGGGAGATACAGGTTTATAGGGTGATGACCCATCAAGTTCTTTGACACCCACAAACGACACACGAGGCTGGGTAAGAAGGTCAATTACCTGGCTTAATGCTTTTGTAGTGGCTCGGCTGTTCTCAATCTTTGCTGCAAGCTTCTGTTGTTCTTGAATCGAGGACGTTTTCTCAGCATTTGTGGCACCCTTGTTGTGCTCTTTCATAATCCTTATGATGCTCTGCAACTCGTCTTCGCTGATCATGTTGGAGTCATCTATTGCCGCGCTTGCCATCTCCTCGCTGAGGTTGGAGACCGACGGTGAGCCGTCTTCTGATGCGGTGAGGCCGAGACCGTTACTCAAAGGAGCCCTTGGGGTGGTAGGTGATTCAGGCGCCCGGTTTTCGTTGAACATAGTCTGCAACTCTTCGGCCCTTAAGTGCCATCTTGACGCTTGATCGTCGGCTTGTTGCGCCTTGGCTGCCAATTTCATGTTTTCGAACTCGGCTCTTTTTTTGGCTTCATTCGACTCGATGAGCTGTTGCTCAATATTGGACACCAGCTGTCGATATTCATCATTCTCCCGCCGAAGGTCTGACACGTTCAACTGTTCCGAGTCGCATTCTTTCAATTGCCGCTGCATTTCCCCCACTCGATACTTGAGAGATTCATTCTCCTCGTCAGCTTTTTGCAGGCTTTGCAGTTTCTGTTTATACTTATCTGCCGCATTGGCTTTTCGTTGCAACTGTTCACGGTCAAGTTTTAGTTCGTACAAATCATCTTGCATCTGCTGGAAGCCAGCAGACTGGCTTTGAAGGAGTTCGGTCTGAATTTTTAGATTGTTGTTTTCCTCCTGCAGGGAAGTGAGCTGGGTCTCCAACGTGGCGATGATAGTTTCCTGTTGCTGCATCTTGGTCCGTTGAATGCCTAAGATGCTTTGTTCTCCTTTACCCGACCGTAGAGCGTCCAGCCGTTCCGCAGTATCTTTTTGTTGAATCTCAAGGTTGTCATAATTTTTCTGAAGCTTAGTGTGGAGATCATGCATATTCTCGAGCTGTTCCTCGAGCTCGACCGTCTTATGCTCTAAACCTTTGTTGGCGGCGACGAGCTCGGCAATTCGCTCCTCATAAACAAGTCCAGGTTCCTTGCCTGGACCGTTTTCGGACAGCGGCGAGGCTCTGTCATCGTCTGGACCCATTGATGCATCTGGTGGTGAGGGAGCGAAGTCCTCTTCGACCTCAATTGCTTCCGATTCATGCAAGACCAGATAAAACTGTGCTTGTGCGTCTTCAGAGAAATAAATTAATTGCTGAATGTAGTCCAGTGAAAGTCTTCCGAACACAGCAGCGAGAAGTACGAGT
This sequence comes from Endocarpon pusillum Z07020, assembly GCF_000464535.1. Classification (NCBI taxonomy): domain Eukaryota; kingdom Fungi; phylum Ascomycota; class Eurotiomycetes; order Verrucariales; family Verrucariaceae; genus Endocarpon; species Endocarpon pusillum. The sequence continues at coordinate 274,889 of NW_006913582.1, forward strand.
TTCAGGAGCTGAATGACATCTTTCTCGGATATAGACTGTGCAATCGCCTCAAGATCGGGCTCTCCGCTTGGAAGTGGAAGCTTTCGTTTGCATCGTTCGACAATGTAGGTCTTCAAGATCTCGTAGATATGCTTCAAATTGGTCAGATTAACATTCCGTACTTTCAAAGGGTTTTGTTCGTCAGCAGCCAACGGCAGCTCGTCAGCGAAGGCCTCAGGGTCGATGTCGTCTGACAGGTAGATCAGTAACCCCTTTGATACTCTTAAATTATGAAGACGCACGAAGTACTTCCCACAGGACGACACCACTGGATAACTCAGAAAGCGAGCGAACTTTCTGTGCACGGAGGCTATTGAACTAGAGATAGATTAGCTTCCATCATCTATATTGAAGCGTAAGGCAAACCCATTGTAGGAGCGCAGGAAGCACCACTTCTCCTTCTGCCATGTTTTCTTACTCGTGTGTGCGACCGGGTTTGACTAACTGCGCAATGGATTGCAGTCTCAAACGGCTGCGGCAATCGAGATGGCCAATTACCTGGAGATGATAGGAGTGGGTGATTATAAAGAATCATTATGGCAAGAAAAACAAGATGGTTTGAGCATGAAAGAACTCTGGCCTTTGTGTACAGGATCTCAATCCGGCGATGTCGCGAATCGCGCATCTGGTGGACGCATCCGGCTAACATTTCCATTATATCCTACTTAACTACCAGTAAATTACTACGTAATGCTAGGGGAGCCATCAGAGTGCGCTTAGACTAAACCTAACCGTAAGATTGCTCAGAGAGTACAAAGATACGCAGCTTAGTCCTCCGTGATGCAATGAAATCTGATTATCTATAACATATATTGCAGAAAATATGGTCACAGTATGGTCAAAATATCCTTCTATTATCATATTAGTTAGTATCATCGTTATTTGACAGAATAGCTGTCATTTCCACTAACGGCACTTAGCTCAGATCTTTAGCTACCTCTCCCCTGGTAAGGTACCTGAGTGACGGCGCCAAGGAAGTTCTTCCTTCTGGCACAGCAGGGATTCACATTTGATCAAGCATAGATTTAGTGGTACATTGTGACTTAAGACTGCTTAAAGGCAGATTCAGATACATCTAACTCTTGACTGGGACGAGTATGCTGAACAAAGTCCCGAGAAGGTAGAAGACTGAACAAAAACTTCTACTCGAGCTGCGTAGAGCACACTGCTTGATTGAACCAAGCGCAGCCTTGATCAGTGCGTTCTCCTTGGAATTTGTCTTTCATGAATTCTCCAATCCATGTGAAAGAGCTGCGCGTATCGTGTCGTCATGATGATCCGAAGCTCAGAACGCCAGCTCCCAGCCATGCAATGCTTGGGTATCGTTCCCGTGTTCATGCCCGTGCCCACACCTGCAATGAATGATCTTAATAGTCTCCTAGTTTGTGTGACCACCCCTGATCAAGTCCCCATCAATAGAGACAATAGAATCTTCCTCGATGAGCGGTAGATATTGCGAGCTAAGAGCCTGGACGGCTTCGAGTGCTCTGGTTGACGCTTGAGCAGCGAAGCCCCTAGCAAGACGTAAATATAAATGTTATACATAGGAGATGCCAACTTACCTGATGAGCTTGTATTCGTGTGTGATGATTCCACCAGCCCTCTCTATTTCCTTTTTGGTCTGATCCAGCACCGAGTCTGGGGCATCATCGGGGTATGTCACGATGACAGCTTTCTGTGGAGCAACAGCGATTACAGTCAAGCCGAAAAGGCAAATAAGCAGGTAGCTCAACAGGAAGAGCTTCATGGTGTTGCAGATGGTAGAGACGTAGGTCGACGGTGACGAACGGGACCAATCTGTGCACTGTCGAGCTGTTGCTTAGTGTGGGTAAAGTCTATATTGTCTTTGGACGTTCTAGATCAAGATTTCAGCGAGACGACTTGGAGGTTTTGTACGTAGTAAGATCAAGACCGTGTTGGCGTCGAAAGTGCGAGCATGACATAGAAGTGTTGTCATAGGTCGGAACGTTACCCGAACAGGCTACTGCACCCGACCTACGCTAGGTTGTTGGCTGCTGACTCATCGATATCTGCGGGCGGCAGTAGTTAACGTCAAGTCTCCCCCCAATTCTCTGCCGTTTCCAGCTTGCTCAACAATGCCCATCATCCTATTGATTCTGCACGACTTCACTATTCACTAATCTCTCTTCGCCAACAGCCAATGGCACGACATTGCTCATCTCTATTGTCTGCTCGTCAATTCTACTCTTGTGCCCAGCTTCAATAACAATAACGTGTTTCATCCTACAACGATTATTCACCTTTCGCTTTCCGCAAGCAATACCCTGATCTTTCGTCGATTGGTAGAGGGGAGTCCAGTACTGGCTGGTTTGGCAAGGTGGAAGGCTCAAGCAAAATAACACAGATACGAATATTGAGATTGCTGTGACTTGGCCTCTGACCATGTTCTTTCGAACATCTAGATAGCGAAGATATCTCACTTTCTGCTTCTTTGCTTCTGTTGGACCGCAGATTCAAATTGGCTGCGAGCTTGGTCTACCATCTTCCGGAGATTCCTTTCTTCGTCTTCTATCTGTTCCACGCCTAGCTCCTTCACTCCAGTCCGACTGCTCTCCAGCACAAGCCCTTCTACTCCTACTCTCTCACTTGCTACTTTTTGGCTTCGCCCGCAGGCTTACTTGCCCATTATGTCTGCCGGTCTCCCATCTGATGAAGTTGTTGATGACTACAAGAATTCGCTGGACGATCTTGTAACCAATGATCGGATCTCCATTGGCAACCTTACCGTCATTGCAAAAGAGTGCATAGAGCATGCGCAGGCTATTGCGCGGGTTCTCGAAAATCACATCTTGCGAGTAAGTCTGCTACAGCTGAGATATCGCGCTTGCTTTCTGTTCATGACATTCACCATCACATTTCTGACACTACCGTATATAGGCTCCTCCTGCACGGAAACTGCCAGCGTTCTATGTCCTGGACTCGATCGCAAAGAATGTGGGGACTCCATACACAGTCTACTTTGGTCTGAACTTGTTTCATACATATATGAATACTTTTGCCTCGGTCGACAACAATGTCCGAAGGAAATTGGATGAGATGCGAAAGACATGGAGTCAGCCTGTGCCCGGATCACAATCTACATATCCGGTCTTCCAAAGGACTGTGACATCCAAGATCGACGAAGCAATGGATAGCTGGGCAAGGAAGCAATTTCAAAACAGGCCGCCACAGATACAATCGAGAGGTCCCGTGGCTCAGGTTCAAGCACAACCCTATCGAAGTACTCCCACACCGCCTCAAGCCCAGCCAGCAATGCATCAGAACTACTCTGGTTATCAGCAGTATCTGAGCGTCAACGGTGTTAGTCAGATGATCAACACGACCCCTTATAGCTCCATGCCCAATGCTCCGGTCCAGCAGCTTCCAACCCACTACTCGCAACCACCAGCGCCAGTTCCGACACCACAGGCGTATTTCCCTCCCCAGCAGCCAGTCGCCCAGCAGAATTTCCAGTACGGACAACCTTCCTATCCTACTCCTGTCCCTACCACCGTAGATCTGGATGCATTAAATCGTGACATTGATGATCTGATCGTGGATGCCAAGATTGGCAGCTACAGCAATCCAATGGATCGAGCATCACAACAAAAGTTAGCCTCTCTCCAAAGCTTGAAAGAAATCGTCGATTCAGGAACATTGTCCCAACGCGATCTTGGGGACGTTCGGAAATCGATTTCGGAGCAATTGGCAGCACGATCAAACCAGCAGCCCGCACCACCTTCAGTACCCACACCACAACCTCCAGTACCTTTTCCACACCAACAACCTCCAGCACAGCCGCCACCTCCTTCAACAACACCGTCGTTTCTCAATTCAAATAGTCTCGCAGATCTTCTCAGAGCGACAGCACCGCAGCATCAGCCAACACCCCCTCCAATACATGCCACCCCAGTTCCTCCACCTGTGACATATCAACAAGATCATCAGAGTCATCCTGCTCCTCCACCAGCAGAAAATCCTTTGATAGCCCAGTTACGAGCTTCGGGATTGCTTCCTGCAACTCCCCCCTCTCTTGGAACACCCTTCACACCACCAGTCAGCAATATCAATCATGCCATCAACAACAACACCACCACCACGACTGTGGCTGTCAAATTCACCTCGTCATCCTTCAAAACCCCGAGACCTGATCTCCTCAAATACCTCACCGACGCTCGTCCCAACCGCTGCACCACTTGCGGCCGTCGCTTCACCTCCGATGATCAAAACCAAGACCCGGATGGTGGAAGCCGAACGTCGTGGCGTGCAACGCAGCTGGTACGTCAGTGAGCTTGAATGGATCAAAAGCCGCGAATATGAAGATGACGAAGGCCCGCCTGAAGACACCAACGGAGATGGGTCTAACTTCTCGCCATCTGCAACAGGAGGCACCACAGCCAAGAACAGGAACAAAAGGGAGGCTTTCATTCGTGTCCCCAACGATGCCAAGATGCGCAGCGAGCCTTGCCCGATCTGTCAGGAGAAATTCGAGAGTGTCTGGAGTGAGGAGTTGCAGGATTTCATCTGGAGGGATGCATTGCAAATCGGGAACAGAGTTTATCACGCCAGTTGTTACCAGGAAGCTACCAAGGATAGGGAGAACAACGGGGCGACGCCTGTAGCAGGCGGGAACGGGGTGGGCACCAGAGCGAGAACGGCGACGCCGGACTCGGTTTTGGGGAAGAGAAAAGCGGCGCTGTTTGCGGATGGAGACGGAGGTGGTGGCGGAGATGGGAAGGCGGTCAAGGTTAAGATGGAGGCATTGAGCTGAGATGGCTGAAGCTGGAGGCCTTGACAGCTACCATGCCGCAGCAAAGAGTATCCTAGGTGGATTTTAGTTTCTGGGCATACATACGTTGAATGAACATAATCAATTCCAAGCACTATTTCCCCCTCTTCTGACTGCACTTTTTCCACTTCTTTTTCATTGGAGGACTTATATTTCCCCTTCTTCTTCTTCTTCTTCTTCTTCTTACTAAACCAGAGTTTTTCTTTTTCTTTTCCTTTCTTTTCTTTTTCTTTTCCTTTCTTTTCTTTTTCTTTTCCTTTCTTTTCTTTTTCTTTTCCTTTCTTTTCCTTTCTTTTCTTTTTGAGGTCGATTTCTTTTTCTTTTCCTTTCTTTTCTTTTTCTTTTCTTTTCCCCATCAGCGATTTCCCTTTCCCTTCCTTTCCCATCCCTTTCCTTTCTTTTGCCGTGGGGATAATCTACAATCGACACGGTGGGGTTTCCGAGACTTCGCGACTTCGCGACTTCGACACTTCGACACTTCGACACTTCCAGGCTTCAGGTTCGACGCTTCGCCGCCTTGATATTGACAGGATATGACATGGATATAGATGGGGTCTGGATGGCTGCTGCTGCTATGGTTAATTTGACTGATTGGGCTGGTGGGCTGGTGGGTGGTTCAGTTGGGAGGACTATGGTAAGTTAGGGTAGGGTATGAGTGGTATGGATGGTTTTTCATTTATAGTGGAGAGGGGAAGGGGAGAGGAGAGGAGGAATAACTGGGATACGAGGCGTGTGTATGAGAGAGGAAAACGGGAGGGGGCGGGGGGTGGTTTGGGAATTTTAGTCCTGTAAGAGTAGATAGATAGGTTCAGTCGTCAGTTGGCCACAGATAGGCTCTGCTTGCTTTCCCTTCCTTGCCTTTTGATTGCTTCGCTTCGCTTTGAGAGGTGTACTGCATTGCTCCATCTCTGACTTATGGATGGTCGAGACTTGAAGAGGTGGAGAGAAAAAGAAAGATCAATGGGTGATTTCTTCTGGAGGCGCAGTGGATTTTGAGGATAAGATAGCAAACTTGGGCTTTAGCTGTCTAGCAAGCTTCTTCACGCTTGGAGTCAGCGGGCTGTGGATATGCCCTGACCGACTTTCGCAGACTGCTTCTTTTCTTTTCGAAAGGCCACCCGGCGGGCGCACTTCTCGAAGCGCATAGAGTACTAGGCTGTCTATGCTGTGTTCATCTACCCATCTCATCATCTACCCAGAGCTTCCAGGTTGAGTTCTCTCACCCCGGTCGTGGAAACCCATGCTGGGCCCCCGGCAGTATCTGGAACTGTCTCCTTCTCCTTATGATTTCATCTCTTTCCCGCTTCTTGCGTTCTTGCTCTCGCTTCTTCTGCTCTTCCTCGCGCTTCTGTTTCTCTGCCTTCAGGCGATGTTCTTCGGTGAGTTGTTTGACAAATTCCCGGTATTGGCGTTGCTTTCGCAGTTCGCGGGCGGCAATAACGGTGCGCATGGCTAGATAGTTGGAGCGGATGTGTGTCATGTGTTCCCCTGAGGAACGAGATTAGTAGGAGGATGAGGGTGGTCAAAGCAGGGTGAGTGCCAAAGAGAGCGGGTGTTTGACTTACAGAATGCTTCAACCACATCAACTTGCACTCTACCCGCCCGAGCTAGAAGTCGTTGCTCTGCGATATTGAGATCTGGATGTTTTTCATAGACCTGCAGGTAGAACAGACGAGTTTCCGGATCCAAGCCAAAGGGATTTGCGAAGAGCATCTCTGATCGACTGTTTCATATGTATCAGCAGCAGAAAATCAGCATAACGGGACCAAACCAAGGCTCTCAGAGACCAAGGCAAATAGCTAAAGAGGCGGCAGGAACTTGGAAGAGAAATAACTACCTCAAAATCAAGCTGCGTACTCCAACACGGAAAATTGCTTCCTCTCCATACTTCTCACAATGATGTCTCAACATCGCCTCTGCCTGAGCCTGATAGATACGAAAGATTCGGTCGATTCCCTCGAGAAACCCTTCTGGTAACTTCACGTTTGGGCGAATATGCAGTTTTCGATCCACATAGAACGGCATTCCTCTGACCAGAGACTTGGACTCGTCATCGACCATCCGGCTATCCTTTGGATCAGGCGCAGGAGGAGTGTAATCCGGTGGTAAGGGTGGATAGAATGTAAGCTCTGCATTATCCTCGGTCTTGGGCTTGAAGTAGCGGCTTATGGCGTTGTGAAGTGAGGTGGCGGTGCCACGTTTGGAGTAGTGGTCGAAAAGTCGGCGAGTTTGCTTTACCAAATTGACTTGAGTAGGAAGGGGTTGGCTTTGAAGTTCCAGTTCGGCGCGATGACTGATCTCATCTAAAATAGCTTCTGCGTCTGTGATGGGTGAAGGGGAATGGGATGCACTCGGCTCATTCATGATGAAGATAAGAAATTGGGTTTGTGATGATATTGAAACCCAAAGGACGTGGCTGTAGGACTATATTGAAAAGCTGTGTATACAAATAGAAAGGTTGGCCTATTGATGGCTTCTTTCAGACGCATGAATAGCAGAAGTGAAGGGAAGGTGAAATGGATATGTGTTTTCCAGCTATAATTTCTGCGATGTTCCAGCACGGATCTTCCTAAACGGAAAATAGGATTCTCTTATTGCAGCCATCAAAACCAATCAGTATCGTTATGAAGCATTTCGAATACAGAAATAAGTACGTGTGAAAGTCTACCTGTCCTGAAATGATGACTTTTACTGCTTCGTTTTGCTACTGACATACGCAGCAGGGAAAGAAGGTGCTGCTGTAAGAATCTGGATGGCTATATCCCGTTGCTCATACGCGTATCTATGTAAGTAGATGAGCAAAGTCTTCCGGTACCGCTCGTGGATGTTGGTAATGGCGTCCTTTTGGATGTATTTCCCCTTGGCACCGACAAGACAAAGATATAGATTTCATCACTTGCTGCGATGGGCGGTCCTGCGTGTTCTCATGCGATCTAAATGCTCGCTGTAGCCTAGATGTTGTCTCCGTACAGTGGCCTTCCTTGCTTGCTGCTTTGAACAATGGAAGAGAAGCTTGTTGGTCGAAGATTTAGGAAGTTTCAGGCAGACAAATTGCGATGTCGTCAGTGACGATACCTTAGAGGTAAGAAGTTCCTCTCCACGCGCAGAATGCTCCGGAGAATGACCATGATTGGACAGTTTCTGGAACATGAGTGGCCATCTTATTGGGTTACAGAGAGGGAACAGGAAGAGGCAGCCGTGGCGTTCGTCATGGTATATTGAACGCTCCTCTGGGAAGAGTTCCATATTTGACTACTACGGGGGGGCCATAAGTATTGTTAGCTCAGCGCTAGTAAAATTCTCACGAAACGCCCTCTTGACAGAACCTCTTGTACGGCGCTATGACCTCACTGCCCTACGCGTTTCTATCGATTCTACGCGTTACATTCGATGAATTCCGTATGGATTCTCTTGAATTCAACGCATTTCGCGTGGATTTTATTGATTTTGCTGTTTCTACTTTGAATGCAGTCCCCGAGAGCTATCTTATTGAGCTCCTTGAGTCAATGTCAGAGAGGTGCCAGGCAGTAATAGATGCAGAGGGACGGCAAACTCGATATTAAAAAAAAACTAGACTAGTCCTAATTGAGCGATTTGGTCTCATTCTATCTTGGCAATTAGAGAATGTAACAAGCGTCGAGCTAACAATACTTATGGCCCCCCCCGTAGTAATCGATATACCAGTACGGGAACGAACTGGGCATGGACTGCGTTTACCCAGCGGTCGCTGTCCTCATGGACGTCCCAGCTTGAAGTGAGAAGCGCGGCCAGTAGCTTCCAGTGTTGGTCCGAGATACGTTCACGAATCCAGACATCGAGTTTGGCCTGGTAGACCACTTTCTCCGCGAATCGGATCTTCATGGTAATGGACTTTGCTGTAGCGCTGTCTCAATAGCTGTACTCGACATGACAGCCAGCGAGGTCTTGTCAGTCACGAGAAAATCTAACCAGCAGGAGAATCGTTCGACTGCTTACTTAGTACCAACCCCTGCTTCGGAAGCACTTGAAATTGACAAGTCTTCCTCCAATGCTTTCCTGCTTATCAATTGGTATCATGAATTTTCCCACATACCTCTAGTCATAATCTTACAGGATAGACTATGCCAGCATTTTCTTTGTTCGGCTGAGTCGTATGCATAGGCTTTGGTGAGAAGCAGCGGTATCTCAGCCTTGCAGTCCGATATCTGGAACCTTTTATAGCCGATGCTCTCTTGTTGAAAGCGACTCAGCTCCGAAAGGATTAGGACCCTATAGATGTGGTATTCGGGACTCTTAACTTAGAGGCTAATACTTAGGCAGTGCAAAGCCACACTTTTCTCAGCCGCAGTGCGGGGCTTTAGACAAGCTGGACCTGATCAGCTCTTTCATGAGCACCTCGTGGCTTGGAGCGATATTTAAATCGGCGTACAATGGCTGTGATATGATCAAACCAAAGAGGTATACATAAATTTTTTCAGATGGATTTCGAAAGATTGTTGAAGTAGAAAGATCAAGCGTAAGTGACAATCTATCTGGCGAGATGGAAGGAGAATACTGAATACTCTCGGACGATGGAACAGTAAGCCAATTCTGCAAAACTTAACCAAACTGATCCCATGCATATCTCAGCAATAGACGGCGGCAAGCGTCTGGACAACATGTTTGAATTAATTGTCTGCTATGAAGACAAGTAAACGCTCTGAAGGTATGCCGAGCGTGTGCACGCTGCCACCGATACATAAAGCAATAGGCATGACCCTTAGGACATACCACCAAAACGGTGCCTGCTGTGCCCACTAAGGGCAAGAAGGGAAAGAAGATGAGAACATGCTATGCCGGAACTTATGATAACCAGCGCTGCCTCACCTCAATGTTGATATTGTACGCCGACTCCCTATCCTGCCATCATCCTGAAACGCCTCTGCCTGCGAAGCCCGATCATGGCCAAGGTCTGACCATTACTCATTGCCAGGTGGCTGTTGTTGTTGTTGCTGTTGTGCTTGACCCGTCGGCATCATGAATCCAGGAGGAAACATGGGCATTCCATTGGCAAAGTTGAAGCCAAAACCGGGCACGGGTGGGGGAACGGAAGGTGGCACACCAATCGTGTTCGGGTTCGGGTTGTTGATTGGTGCTGCCGCCGTGTCGCGCTGGTTGCTATCTCGATCTCGGTCATCGTAGCCGTTGCGGAAACGATTTCTACCGTCGTTACGATTTGACCCACGGTTGTCGCCTCGAGAGGACTGTGGACCGTGTTTACCACCCTGGTCAGTCGCCATGCGCCGGCTTATAGCTGTAGACAGAATAACGAATGAGATGATGCCGCGCAAGGAGGAACATGAAAGTGGAATGGGAGAGGGGTTGATAGTGCAGTCAGAGTATAGACTGGAAGTAGGGTGCTTACCTTTGGAAGAGACGCCTGCTCCAATTTCAATATCTGGCTCCTCCACAACCATTCCAGATTCAATAGGTCGTCCTCCAGTGCCACCGTACTCGGCACTAAGCATCCATTTGCGATCAGCATCTGTGAGGCGGTCGATAGGAATAACGCTAATTCCGGTTTGATAGTCACTGCAGTCCCGAGGACCGAAGCCTACACCCCACCTCGTCCGAAGCTGCATATCTCCAGATTTGAATTGTTCCATGCCTTCTCGAGCCTTGACTGCATCTTGGCGGTTGATCATCTTTACAAAGGCGTGACGTTTGTCGGTATTGACAATACAGGTCTGCACAGTTCCAAAAGCGGAAAAAAGTGATCTTAGATGGGCTTCGGAAGAAGTGACTCCTCCCACAAACAGGGTTCGACTCAATACTTTTATCATGCCCTTGGGAAGATTCTCCCACTGAATGACTTTCTGCCCTGGTGGAGGCAAGGCTTGTGGTGGGCTAGGGCTGCGGCGGCGTCTACCAGGAGGGCTTCGCTGACGATAGTCGCGTCTGCCACCTCTGTCTCGATTACGACCGGGAGAATCTCCATGATATTCACCATACACTGGACTATCACGCCGACGAGGCGGAGATACATCACGACGTCTATCCCAACCAGGCGAACGCGATCGACGACGACCATATGTCGGAGAACGTACGTAGTCTTGGCCAGCAGCATCACGTGATCGGCCATCATTCTGTCCACCCCAGGCGCTTGCTTGTGGGGGCTGACCAAAGTTGGGCATGCCTGCAGCACCTAGCTTTGGAGCATTCGGATTAAGAAGCTGTAGAGCAGTTGCCCATTGCTCGGGAGGGATACCTTGGGCTGCCATCAGCTGGATCAACTGAACTTGCTGCTGTACATCAGGAGAAACTGCGGCATTGTTCTGTGGCATAGCATGAGGTACAGGAACTTGTGCTTGAGACTGCATCTGCGGCAATAGAGCTGCAAGCGGATTTGGCTGAGCAGTCATGGGATTTGGATTCTGATTTGGATTTTGATTTTGATTCATACCCTGCCCGCCATTACTCATTCCTGTCATTCCAGCGAAAAGGGCTCCCAGCGGGTTTACGGCCTGCCCATTTGTCGCACTCTGGGCCTGGTCTACAGACGGTGCTGGTGGTTGTGGTTGTCCATTCTGCTGGCCTAATACATTATGCATACTAGCTTGTGCTGGAATTCCCGGGGCTGCAGGTGCTGATGAGCTCTGCTTCGCCATTGATGCAAGAGCAGCTAGAATTGCTGAAGTATTCTGTGCTGGAGCTGGGGGGTTTGGGTTAGTTCGCTGCGGATCTGTCATGATGGTGTCAGGAGATGGTGTGCCTTCCGGAGTGGTAGATTGAGCATCTAAGAAACAGTGATTTTATCAGTTATTTGATCGAGATGTCGCTTTGTACGCATACACTGGCCGTGCACAGATAAAAGGGCCTGCTTACTGTTAGGTTTTGGAGCATCAAGCTTTTCCTTGATAGAAGATAGCATGGCGACTGGGAATGTATTCGATCGCTCCCAGATGTCTAGCAGCTTCTTGATTCTGGCCTAAAAAACATCACGATACGTAAGTGGAGTCCAGACTATACGCTGAGGGAACGGTTTGAAAAACATTATTGCCCGAAGAATTTGGTCAAGACAGTACAGAACAGCGGCGGAGAGGCTTCTTTCAGCAACTTCTCTTCCATATCTATAGCGTACCTTTTGATCTTCGGGAGCAGTATTTATGATGTCAGTCAATAGCACGGGTAGAAGTTCGGTCACTCTATTCACGCCGGCAGCGAAAGTGCCGTCTGGAGCACCGCTACCAGGAGTCTGACCAGCCTTGCGGGCCTGGTCTACCCACTGTCGGGTTACAGAGTCTACAACATAGAGTACTCCCAATTTGTGTGTGCCTGGTGCTTTCTTGAAATGCGTGTAGATCTTTTGGATGAGCACAGATTCAGACTGGCAGGGAAGGATGATTAGCATATGATATGACTCTATGGAAGTTGACCTTGACTAACCTGAACATTTGCTGTGCATAGTGAAGTGATACTTGTGATTTTTGAGCCTGATACGCCTGGAGGTTTGAGACCGAGCATGGACTGAAGATAGCCATCCAGCTCTGCTACTGCAGACGACATATTTGAAAGAAAAGGTCGCCGTTACCAGCAGGGGGATAAGGATCGACAACAGAGTGATGTGCTGAGAAGGCAGTGAGACTACTTTCTAAGTTCGAGCGCCAGAATGTGAGAAGGTGTACAGATGAATTTTAGAAGTGGTATTTCAGCAGCCAGTTTCAGTTGTCACAACTGGGAGTTGAGGACCGCAACACCCCAACGGATGCCTGAACGTGCTAGCCAGCCACCTGCTACACCCTATTTCATCCGCAGGGAGAACTATGAGGATCCGATGAGTAGATCGGTGGTTTTTCTGTTGGAGATCGATGAATCGGCGATGGATTCAATAAAGTGGTGGTGTTGTTATGGTTTGTAGGAAGGATTGTTAAGGAGCGCAGGAGGCCAAAAGTTGGCGTCGGAGTGAAGTTTTGCTTGCCCAGTGTGTGACAAAGCAAGTCACGTGTTTTCAGATTACCAGTAACCTATGCTAAGCACAAAGTGAAGACGGTGATCTGCATGTGAAGTTCGGCTGCCCGTCAGCAATAGTGGTGTACCTTGCTGTATCAATCAATCCGCTTTGAAATGATTGAAAAAATACTGGTTTGGAGGAGCAAGACAAAAAGGCTGTCATTCGAGAGGAGACGGAACGTTGCTAAATTTGGTCGAGTTGGTTGAGGAATTAGGTTCGCAGCTGTTGTCTCAGGCCCGACAGTTCTCTGGTCCTCCGGTCCTTGGGAGCTCCGTATGCCCGCCAAAATTTCGGCCAATTCAAGCGACCGAAGAGCTCCGATTTTATCCCCTTCTTCGAGCTGTTCACTTATTGCACCTCCGCTGACTTTGAGCTTTGAATGATTGTAATACTTCCTTCATATCCGTCTCTTCTGCCATGGTCTCTTCATTACGACTAGGGAGCTCCATGCTTCGCTCATCTACCATTCTATCCAAACCAATCCTTCGGACTGCGGCTTTCAATGGAGCCCGGACTATCTCCTCCAAATCCCCCGTATGCTATGCTTTTCTACCCTTCTTGTCCTTCGAAGCTTCGGCTGTTGACCACTCCTTCGCAGAGCTTGAAAGAAACCTTCGCTGCAAAACTTCCCGGAGAGCTCGAAAAGGTCAAGAAACTGAGAAAGGACTATGGTTCTAAAGTAGTCGGGGAAGTCACCCTGGATCAAGTCTATGGCGGAGCTCGGGGTATCAAGGCTTTGGTATGGGAAGGTTCTGTCCTCGACTCAGAAGAAGGCATTCGCTTCCGTGGCAAGACAATTCCAGAATGCCAGGAGCTTCTGCCCAAAGCCCCAGGTGGTGAAGAACCTCTGCCCGAGGGTCTCTTCTGGCTCCTTTTGACTGGCGAGGTACCTACCGAGGAGCAAGTCCGTGGCTTGTCCGCAGACTGGGCTGCCCGTTCCGATGTCCCTGCCTTCATCACCGACCTCATCGACCGATGCCCATCCGACCTTCACCCTATGGCACAGTTTTCATTGGCTGTGACTGCCCTTGAACATGAATCCGCCTTTGCCAAAGCATACGCAAAAGGTATCAACAAAAAGGAATACTGGTCGTACACTTTTGAGGACTCGATGGATCTCATCGCCAAACTTCCCACAATTGCTGCAAAGATCTACCGTAATGTGTTCAAGGATGGCAAGGTTGCCGCCATAGAAAAAGATAAGGACTATGGCTACAATCTAGCCAACCTGCTTGGTTTTGGTGGGAACAAGGACTTCGTGGAATTGATGCGCCTCTACCTCACCATACACTCCGATCACGAAGGTGGAAATGTCAGCGCTCACACCACTCACTTGGTGGGAAGTGCTCTTAGCTCGCCTATGCTGTCTTTGGCTGCAGGTCTTAATGGCCTCGCAGGTCCACTACACGGATTGTAAGTCCGTGGACGTCCTGCTTGCACAGCTGCTAATTGAACTCAGGGCAAATCAAGAAGTTTTGAACTGGCTTCAGCAGATGAAGAAAGCTGTTGGTGATGACCTTAGCGACAAGGCCATTACCGATTATCTATGGTCAACCTTGAATTCCGGCCGCGTGGTTCCCGGCTATGGACACGCTGTTCTACGCAAAACTGATCCTCGATATGTTTCGCAACGAGAATTCGCTCTTCGAAAACTGCCCGATGACCCCATGTTCAAGCTGGTCAGCCAGGTGTACAAGATTGCTCCAGGCGTCTTGACCGAGCACGGCAAGACCAAGAACCCCTATCCCAATGTCGATGCTGTAAGTTCAGGAAGATTGCTTGGATGTCAGAGGTTGTGGACTAACGCTGCTAGCACTCCGGCGTCCTCCTTCAATACTATGGTCTTACTGAAGCCAATTACTACACGGTCCTCTTCGGCGTCTCGAGAGCCCTTGGTGTCCTTCCGCAACTCATCATTGACCGTGCCTTGGGTGCACCGATTGAGCGTCCTAAATCATTCAGCACAGACGCATATGCCAAACTTGTTGGCGCAACTCTGTAAAACATTCAGTTGTCTACATCGCTTGCCGGAGGGGACACGACTAAGAGCGGATAATAGCATGTATTTCTTTGAGCTTGGGTTCTTTAGCAGTACTGTTTAGTGTTCTCGCACTAGATCTCGTGCATGGTTGAGCCTCGGTGCTGAGTGATAAGACAATAACGGTGCAATATGCGATGACTCGAAGAGGATCGGAGTCCGGGGGCAGATCGCAGCGTAGGGTCGCGTAAAAGTAGTTGCGGTGATTGGGTAACTTACTCCAATGGGAATTGGTTGAGAGCCTCATGCACCTAAACTTTCTTCAACGTGACGCCCGAAGCAGCAGCTATTTTCGTTCCTGGCTGATCCTTCCCAGCGGACATCGCCAAGAGCTGAACTTTTTTTGCATATTCAGCATTTCTATTGTTCTCTTGTGCGTCTTGAACGCGGGATTCTGATCGACTGGCCTTCCTGTCTTCCAATCTCCACTCTTTCTACCCCTTCGGCATCACCGTTCGCGCGGGAAGCAAATCTCTAACCCTTACTTTGTCACAAGTGGTCAGGCTCCCTACGCCGCAACCTCTACCCGGTGACTGTTCAGCACATCTTGATACTACAACTCCCAGGCGACGAAGCCACACTCTTCCCTTGGTCAGGGCCCTCTCTGCACTCCATCTCAACATGTCCACATTCGACGCACGTACGGCGCCAGGCGTGCAACCTAAAAAGCTCGAGAAGAAGCCCATCAAGTTCAGCAATTTACTCCTGGGTGCGGGTCTGAATATGTTCGAGGTCACAACCCTGGGACAGCCGTTGGAGGTCATCAAGACGACCATGGCGGCCAATCGGACAGATAGCTTCGCTGGCGCTCTACGAAGAATATGGCAACGTGGAGGAGCTCTCGGCTGTTCGTCCTTATATGTTCCTGCACCTGAGAACAGCCATACTGACACCCCTATCTCACAGACTATCAAGGTCTGATTCCCTGGGCTTGGATTGAAGCTTCCACCAAGGGAGCCGTGCTGCTTTTCGTGGCTTCCGAAGCAGAATACTATGCCAAAACCTTCGGCGCATCCGATTTTGTTGGTGGCATCAGCGGAGGAATGGTCGGAGGCGTCGCCCAAGCTTACGCTACAATGGGTTTCTGCACATGCATGAAAACGGTCGAAATCACACAGCACAAGCTCGCTGCTGCAGGCGTGAAACCCCCGAGCACATTCCAAACTTTCATGAACATCTACCGCAAAGAAGGCATCAGAGGCATCAACCGAGGTGTCAACGCCGTCGCGATCAGACAAACCACCAACTGGGGCTCACGATTCGGGCTGTCCCGTCTGGCAGAGACAGCCATCAGGAGAGCCACCGGCAAGGACGAAGGCCAGAAGCTAGGCTCGTTTGAAAAGATCCTAGCCAGTGGTCTGGGTGGTGGGCTCAGCGCGTGGAATCAGCCGATCGAGGTCATTCGCGTGGAAATGCAGAGCAAGACCGAGGATCCCAATCGGCCAAAGAACTTGACCGTCGGCAAAACGTTTCGATATATCTATTCACAAAACGGAATCAAGGGCCTGTATCGTGGTGTCTCTCCGAGAATCGGTCTGGGAGTCTGGCAGACTATATGCATGGTTGCTTTGGGCGATATGTGAGTTCTCGAGTGTTCTGTTCATGATGTGGACAAATGTGCTAACGTCTATCAACAGGGCTAAGGAAGCGGTCGAAAAGTTGACCGGGGATAAAGTTACGGCGAAGCATTAGATGGGGCGCAAGCGATATGGGTTCTCCTCCTGAATGCACAAGATTTTCTAGACGTGTTACACATGGCTGTGTTGTTGCTTTTTGCTGTCATACAGCTTTACGTTTTTTGGTACTGTGTTCTTCTCCTACATGGTTAGCATACAGGATCCCTGCTGCTGGCAAAGGTTTTAGGCAGCAGAAATGCGCTCTGATGGGAATACAGTGGTAGGAATGACGCTGCAGTCCTGTCCATGGCGACTCATTACAGCTTGTTTACTAGAATTCCGTCTCATCTGGCTTGTAAGTCTCATTTGATCGTGTGTGTGTTTAGGTGTGTGCATATATATCCGTATCCATATCCGTATGTGCGGATAGTATAGTACAAGCTAGCTATGTATGGGGTTCATTCTTGACCCGCTCGCTATGTGTAACGTAATTGCTCTCCTGTAGTGTGTCCTACATGCCGTTATGTGAATCTGCCAGCAGGCGTGCAAAATTTTTGGGATTTTTTTGCATCGGAGCCCATCTAATCAGAAGGGAGATCAGAGATCAGGCGAGTCAGAGATGGCAGCATCTCGTCTTCTTCAGCCCTCGACTCCCTTCTGGCGTTCTGCTTTCTCTTCTTTCGGTCTCGTGTTGCGTGCGTTCTTCGTGCATAGACTCCGTCCCCCTCTTCTTCTTCTTTTCCTCCCTCCCTCCCATACCATGCAACATTCATGCCATATTCATTCAACGACCATCTCATTCGCGTATTCATTGCTCTTTCTTGTGGATTGACATATCACAGTTGAGGCATCGCAAGTTGGGGCATCGCACGTTGTCCTTCGTAGGCTGACTCTTACAGTTTCAAACTCGCTTCGCAGCTCGGCCTTCGCGGCTTGATTCTCGCGGTCGCAAGCTAGCTTTGGCGGTCTGTCTATCGCAGGTTGGGCTCCACGGGCTGGCATTCGTAAGCTAGAATTCGCCTATTTGTAGGTGGACAGTTTGACTCGTTCTTGTAGACTCGCCATTTCCACATGTCGCAGGTTCTCTGATGTCTATCACCTCACGAATTTCATGTTGCACGTTCATCCACGTCCTCACTCCTTAAGGGTCACCTTTCGAAGAATACATCGGCTGGTGTTGCGGCGGAAATAGATCTCGCAAGCTCTGCTGCCTGTCATGATTCAAGGCTGCTTCGCGCCCAATCTCCTCCACTCCTTATTCACTCCCCATAACAACCTCCAACATCAATCTCTTCAGTCTCCTCAACTTCTCCTCGGCAATCTTCTCGTCTCTCCTTATATCAAGGAATCGCTGTCTCCAAGCATCGTCGGTGGTATCTTCATCGCCATTGATTGCGGTCGGTGGTTCAATCGCTGAAGCTGGGATTTCAGAGAGCGCTTTAATCTGCTCTCGGAGGCTGGAGAAGTCGTCTTCCATAACGTTTGATGAGACCTGCGCAGGAACGATGATGTCTCGGATCAGGATACTAGAGGAGAATGTGCTGGAGGAGTTTGTGGTGTCGATGGAGATGGTGTAATTGTAAGAGCCTTTGGTGCCATCGGTGGTGCCGCTGCTATTCAATTTTCGGCTTCGCGAGACCGAACCGTCCGCATTTTGGAAGACAGACCGTACACTTAGATGAGAGTGGCTGTCCGCATTGCTGGAGCTGGAGATGCCCATCTCCTTCTCCACACCAAGGACAATTGCGCATTTCATTGCTAGTATTCTGCGATACCTTGGGCCGGCTCCAGACGTGTCTCCACAAATCGACAGCACGGCTTTATTGGCGACCATGTTCGCCTCCTCAACACTCAGGTCCACTGGACGACCTATAACTTTGATATGCAGCAAGCGGGTGGCGAAGGACCGAGCGACATCTTCGATCGTGAAATGGTTGTCATGAAGGGTTTCTGATGGTCTGGTCTGCTCGACAATGATTGACTCTCCATCATCAGCCTCATCCCCTTCAGGATTGCGGAAGTAATCAGCCGAGCTGCGTCGAAGATGTCCACTGCCATTCACGAGCACAAGTGGCGGAGTTGCTAAGCGAACGGGACCCCCAAGACGCTCAGGAACCTGAAGCTGAAGCTTCTTGTTTGGCCGGGATTGAGAAAGTTGCTGAGGAGGTGCCTGCGATGTCACCGTAGGAACGATTACATGGTCTTCATGGTGCGTATTTTGCGTGGAAACGGAATGCCCATTCGGTCGCCCATCTGCTGGTATAGCAGATAGTGGCTCATCTTGCGTGGCTTTCTGGGCTGGTGGTCTGCCCCTCTGCTTGCCACTACTTGCGTTTCCTTGGCTGGGCCATGCTGACGAAACTGCAGGTCCATGCCTGCGACGAGATGATTTGGGTTTAGACGAAGCAGATGGCGTGATTGCTGATTGAGGTTCGTTTATGATGGGTTCTGGCTCACGATGACTTAACGTGATCGCAGACTGAGGATAGCCAGATGGCGACATGTCTCGCCGCCATCGGGTGAATTCGAAACCACTTCTTCCCGAGTACATGTTAGGATTGATATTTGGTGGCATGTTGTGTCCTTGCGACATCGCAGATGCCATGGTCCACGCATCTTGGTTCATATCGTCTGGATATGCTGTCCAAGACGCCGCACTTCCAGGAAAGATGGCAGAATGTACCCCAAGCCCGTCATACTCAACTGCCGAGTGATGAGAGTCTAAATGTGGTCTCTTCGCAGACGGTTGCTCTGAATTATTTTCCGATTCCTTCTCTTCAATTTTCTTCCGTCCTCTTTTGGGTCTCCATTCGGGCATGAGTGCTCGAAGCGCCAAATCTTCCTCCAGGGGCACTCCATCGCGACCTTCTTCGGAGGAATTCGCAGCAGCGGTTGGCAAATCAGTGAAATACCGATGTGCTTTTCCTAGACAGTATTCAAAGAAGGCGTCGATGTGCATTGCGCGCATCCATCGCTTGAGCCTCACAGCATATTGCTGAATTTTCTGTGCGCTCTGTCCTTTCTCGGTAGACGGTGGTTCGACACCAAGCTCAATTGCCAGCTGTGACCAAGTCTTCAACTCCTTGTTTTCCAACTTCTTGATCAATTGCCATAGTGTGTATATGCTGAAGCTCTTGCCATCGCTGCGGGGGGGAGCTCGAAAGACGCGACGCAGCTCTGTCGTGTCAACGTCTCGTGGTACACCTGGATTCGCGTAGAGAATGAATTTCACGTAAGCGTCGTCAATGTTAGTGTTGGTGATGTCGCGGGAAGGGAGCGCTGGGTTATCAACGACATGTGGCTCTATTGTGTGCTGCGAGCCTCGAGACGCGGTATCAAAAAGCGGCGGCGGGGACATAGAATAGGCTGCGCGACCAACCGTGGATGTTGGGGTACCTGTTCTTTGTAATCTCGGGGATGATTGTAGCATTCGTGGTGAAGACTGTAAGCTGCGAATGCTGCCTTGCCGAACATGTCGTGGAGAAGGCGCACCCGATATTCGTGGGAGATGAGTGCCGGTCATGGAGGAACGGGGATTGTGCATGCCAGACTCCATGCCTGATGGCGCAAGTTGACGAAAACCATGATACGCCTGATGCGGCGAGTTTTGACGATGATGCACGCCTTGATCATTCATCGCATGATAATTCGAGTGGAAGTTGTTGTCCATCAAGCCAACTCAGAAGCAATGTTCGTCCTTCTGCCGTATTACGAAACATGAATAAGGCCACGCCAGCTATCGTGACTGCTTGAACAATGGTCTTCCACAGGCTAGGGACAGTGGAGTGCCATACCAGTCAACGTATGAATTTGGTCGAACTTTGGCGATTCATGTGGACACACGAAGGTGGTCTTACGCAGCGCAAGGGTATGTTAAGGATGTTTGCTCTCGCGTGGCGATCATGACCCGAGGACCAGCATCATCAAGCTTGATTTGCTGTGAACAGCACCATGGATGCTGCGTGCAAGTTGCAAGCGACCTCAGCTGGATCCTCGATCTAGACCCTGCCCATTGGGGCGGAGAAATTGAAGCGCAGGGACACTATGCCAAGAAAGCTAGTCCCAGTGCTCTGCTACTAACTACTAGTTAGTACTATTCCGTACAGAGGACGCCTACCACTGGCACGGCACTAGCCGAAAGCTTATGTTAGTGCCGCTTCAAGCATGCTTACATCACCCATTCCTGAGGTTCAAAACACCTCCAAGTCACTTTACTGCGGCCTCGAATCCAGGCGCCTGCAATTCCGACCAATCGACTTTGGATCTCATGACCATCCTTTGACCTTCGCATCAACAAATCAGTTGCGGCGCTGTATGCCAAGGCAGTCCTCCCGACATGAGTGTAACACAATAACAAACATGACCATCTCCAGTTCCCGCCCTCGCCGCACCGGCCACCCACCTATCTCCTACCGCGATGACAGCACTGACGAAGACACCACAACTCCTCCTCTTACCCGAACTACTCAGCGCATCCGAAGAAAAAGCCGACATAGTCGTTCATCTGGTGAAGAGACAGACATCTCCGAAGAGTCACAAGCAAGAAATGTAAACCGCAGCAGACCAAAATCAAGCTCAGGCAATCCAAGTCCAGCAATTCGGGCAAGTCGTCGAACAAGGAACGTCAAGAACTACAAAGAAGAGTCTGACCAAGACGTCAACAATTTTGAGCCAGAAGTTGTCCACCATGTAAGATCTGCACCAAAAGCTCAGAGTAACCCACGAAAACGCCCACGGTCCGGTCAACCAAGTTCAAAAGGGGGTTTTAGCGCATTCAAACGACGTAAGGTCAATCAGAGCAACACAAGCCAGCACGGCAAGACGAAGAGTGCAGCAGTTCTAGCAATTCCACCAGGAAGGATCCCTCCATGGCAGACCTTACCATACCAGATCCTCCTGAGCATCTTTCAGTATGCCTCTTATCCGTTATACCGAGACGCCTCACATGACACTGGATCCATTGGCTGGCTTATTGGAGTCTCAAAACTCTCAAAATCCTTGCGCGATGCGGCAGTTGCAGCGTTACTTTACTCGCCGCCTCTATTTCCAGCTGATCGCGCTCACGGCCTGCAACAACTCCTCGACGCACCACAAGAGACACTGTCAGTGAGCTATCGGAACAAAACCAAGCGGTTGGAAGTTGAAGTTAGAAACTTATTGATCAAAAAGAGCGGTATCGAGCTTGTCAAATTGATCAAGCAGACTCCTCTGCTCAGTGCTCTGCATTTGTATCATAACAATGATCGAGTTGGTGCTGTCTCATGGGCTCAACCAGCTGCTTCAACGGGTAGAGCCTGGTCGTATCCATTAGAGATTTTCGATGCTCTGGAGGAAAATGGAATCGGATTGAAAGAATGGAGTTGGAATGGTCGATTCCCAGATACCAAGCCAGTCCTGGATCAGATGAAAAACCTGCATTGTCGAGAATGTCTCAAAGGCCTCAGATCCTTGTCATTGTTGAACATAGCGGCTCCCGAGAAGGTCAAAGAGTGTGAAGAGGGCAACGTTGAGACTTCTCTCACTACAGCCTTAAGATGCCTACCGGAGCTCCAAGAGCTGCAAATTCAAAATTGCAGTATCGTCAACCACAGGGTGCTCCCATTCCTTCCCCCACGTCTACGCCATCTCTCTGTCATCAACTGCGGGGAATTCAACTCGGTTGACCTCCGATCATACCTTACACATCATGGCTACGAGCTTCAAGAGCTGATTTTGAATGGTAATCAAGCTTTAGATTTATGGTTTGCTGGTTCTCTTGAGCGTCTATGTCCTCGTCTTCAAGTGTTCAAAATGGATCTTACATACACTGACCCCACCGCTTATCACGATGTCGATCCCCACTACGAAGGAGTCTTCCCTGACGGAATCATGCCAACATGGCCGCGAACTCTGCAAACAATCGAAATTGAGAACCTTCGCAATCTCGACGCGCAAGATGCCGAGAACTTCCTCAGCTCACTCATTGTAATTGCACCTGAGTTGAAGGACCTGCGCAGACTATGCATTAGGATCCTTCTACAGGATGACGGTTGGAGAGAGCGAGCAAAGCTAAGACAGATCTGGATGCCCAAACTTGAAGATGTCTTTCTTCGACAAGCCCCTCCACCAACGCCTTTCGTACCGCTAGCTCTCCTTCCACCTCCATTTCCACCCACAACCTCATCTTCTCGGCCATCGACCAGTCATTCGACTTCTTCAAGCTCCTTCACAACAGACGACTCCACAGCTGCCACGCCCAATAAGCGTAAGAGCGCTCGAATTGCCAAACGAGAGCTGAGTGATCTCGCGAACGAGGCCTTTATGAGGACAAGCTCTACGAGGAAAGGTAGCGAGATAGTTGGCAATGACAACTTGGACACAGAAGAATTTCGTCAGGGCATGTGCTCCAAAGTCGTCCTGCACATCGATGGACAGCGACCTGCAGACGAGCAGTTCAAGGAGGCTGATTTTCTGGATGAGGAGCTGAGCGGAGACGAAGACTGGAATGGGAGGGATGTTGAAGCCCCATCCAGATATGCCTGGTGACTGCTATGTCATTTGGGCCGGTGGAGGCTGAGCTTGGATCGATGAGCGTAATACCCAAACAATTGCATTTTCAGCATAGCGAGGAGTGGTCTGGCTTTCTTGTTGCTTGCCTAGGTCATGTTACCTCAATCAGGCGTCGTTACACAGTTGCTAAGCCTGCAGCCGCATCAACCCTGGGTGAGATCAGGTGCTTGACCATATGCACAAAGGTGCTCGCAGATATTTGTATTATTATATCAACATTTCCTCAAGTGTGCCTGCTAGTGGACACTACACGATATGGTTGAAGGCCTGAATCCAAAGAAGCAAGATTCCATATCCGTGAACAACCACTCCCATTGCCTGCTCTCAAAACTCCTAACCCACTTTTTCAGTGCACAGATACCATGACAAGAATCTAGTGGGAGGGGCGGAAGACGAGCAATTTTGACAAAATCATGTCCACATGTTTATGCTCCGGCTTTCGGCAGCAATAGCAGTGAAGACAATCAAAGTAATGCTCGCGGCATAGTAGATGGGAAGCATCCCCATACATTTCTGATAGAGGGCTAATAAGTAATGGACCGAGACTTCCTAAATTCCCATAATGAAACAAGGAGCGTAGCTTCAAGTTGATCACCCGAGTGGAATTCTTGAGGTATGTGAGGCGTTGCAGGAGCGCACATGAGAATGGCGAGATTGCTGAAAGACGGTGAGAACAAACATCGGCGCAAAATGGAATTTGTGGATTGATCATCAAACGTTGTGCTGTTAAATTCTCAAGATTGATTGGCCATGGTCCAGCTCTCGGGATTGCAAGTTGGGCGAAGTCCTGAGGTATCCCTAGCATAAAAACGTACGTTGTAACTAACTAATATGAAGACTGTGAACCCCTGATCGGCACACCCTAACAGCGACGTTTACGGTTCGCATCGACCCGTGTCAGAATATGCGTGACATACATAGTACGGACCAAAAGTGGATGCAGCCTAGCACATCTTTCGGCATCGATGACGCTTTGGACGCATCTCCAGTCTCGGTTTCCTGCATTGTCAGCCTCTTTCCGATGTCATTTCATGGTAGTACAACGTCTGTTGATAGTGATGATGCAGACAGACTGTGCCCCCAACGACTCTGAATACAAAGATTAGCTGCCGATCGAAGACTTACTGCGGTACACTGATCCAGGAATGCCGGATACTGGTAGAGGGACAGAGTGTCTGTGCCACGTAAGTGACAACGGACGGATCATCAGGGAATCCTCAGCGAATCAAGGGCGTAAGTTACGAATGGCGCAGTGTCCAACACCCTGTTACAAAACGAGTTATTTATCTAATCGGCACGGGGAAAACAGTCAGCGGATAAACGACTGGCTTTGGTTGCTTTGACCTCTTACATAGCTGTCGTTGGTTGGAATTTCTACGCGAAACCCCTGCGTTTCGCCTGCTTTTGATTGGTCCATTTCTACTGCAATTTCGCAGCTAACTTCGCAGTGCCTAATGGCGAATTTGTTCTTATATCTGCGCCCTGCGCAGCTTTTCAAGAGAGAACAGAGCCGTTTCTGCATCCTACTCGACAATAGCCTTTTCGGTTACTTGAACCTGCTCTAGGCCCGCATCTATCATTGATGGACATACAGAAAAATGACGCACTTCATAGCACCGTGGGGGGTATGGATTCAAATGCTGGAGGAATCGGGTATGCATTAGTTGTCTTAAGGACACTGGGGGGTACTCCGTACCACTCAATTAAGTATTTAATGGGAGTTGTATTTGCTAGAAATCTATCGAATAAAGTTGAGAGAAAATAACTAGCCTACAGTGACGAGGCTCTACAATGGCTTCGAAGAGGCCCCCGCCTTACTCAGGAGGTTATTTTGTGTCGAAATCAGCTAGAATTGGAATAAATAAGTGTGCTCTTGATTGTTGTCAAGCTGTGGTATTTCTACGTATTATGCTCAATTCCTGCTATTCGCCCACCAGTCACCTGCCAACACCGTGCTGGGTAGACGGAGTTCTCTACGAATGTGCATCGTTCTGAACAAAACCACGTGCTCGGTATAGGATGGCGATTTTGGAACATGGTGATAGGACGTCTCGGCTTTAGGATCGATACATAAGGGCCTGCCACTCATTGTTGCCCTTGTGTACTTTACAAGATCACAATCACATAGCATGGAGACAGCAGTTGGCTCTCAAAAAGCTTCCAAGTCACTGTCAACTTCCAACTCCTCTCCATAGGACGGCATCACACTATTCACTAAATCAATCCACCATGATTGATGTCGAACCCCATACAATGCTTTCCTGTATTCCCACCACGCAGGCAAAAACCCTGCCATCTCCCAATCTATTATGCCTGTCACATTGCCGTTCACCTTGTCAACAAATATATGCTCATATGACATATTCGCATGCGTGAAATTGATGGGGCAATCATCAGAGAGCCGTTTGCGGTATTCAACTGCGAGTTCCGGCCGTGGACACTGCAAAACTGGTGCGACGAGAAAATCATGGAACTCGGATATAGAAATAAACGGTCCGCATGGAAATCCATTGTTAAGTCGATGATCATATACAGGACCATTATCACAAGATCCAATCCGGTTTGATGTTGATGGATCAATGTTTCGTAACTGCTCAAAACACGCCTTCGGTTGTGTGATAGTGGTAGCTTTGGTATTTCCGGGCATATCTGGCCAGGCTAAATCGAGGCGAGTTCCAGGAGCACATTGCATGAGGATCCAACTGTCATCTCCGCGCACTTGTACATCGAAAACATCAGGAACCGGAATAGAGGTATGTTTCTTGACAAATGCTATAGCATCTAGCTCTCGTTGTATGCGAAAGCTCGTTCCACGTTTTCAAATGGTACCCACATCTCCTGGTCAATCCGCATTGTTTGACGGCTACTGCTGGTGCTTGAAAGACGGAGAGGTAGGACCCACGTTGAAGAGGCGAACACGATCTCCCCTAAAGTCTGAAGAGCAAGAAATATGCTGTGGCCTGCTACGGACCCGTTAGGCGAGGGTGTTACTCGCGCTGAAAATTTGTGAAAAAGGTGAAAGCTTATGGAGTTGTGCATCAAAAGTCATCAATATACGCTAAATACTGTGCATTGGGAAACTCTTGCAAATCCTTGGCGTTATGTCAAGAATTGCTGGCGCCGCGTTATCAGACAGAAACAGCTCTTGAGGGATCTTCTATGGACTTGTATCTGTCAGAATCCCTGCGTATATGACACGTATCTTTTACGTATTAGCATGATGGTACAAGGGTCCCCGCATGCAAAACGCACGAAACGCTCTTGTAACTGTTACGCCCTGTTATTATGGCAGTGAGCATTGCTATACGAATTGAACGCCAAATGCTGTTTCTGAGCTGTTACAGTAATGCGCTTCTATAGCTATTAGTATGAGCAAATGCTCCTCTTGATAGGAGTAACTCAATCAAGTGAATTGGCACCTCCGTACGCTGTTTGCTACTACTTCTAACAGTGATAAGCATATATATTATATGCGAGTCAAAGTGATATCGTTCTAGCTAGCAGCTGGTGCTATCCCATGCGCCGTCGATCAAATGTGCCTTTTTAGCGTGCCAAGCATTTTGGGTCTTGGCATGCCTTTTTTCGTTTTTTTGATGAATCTCACCATTGAGGTCGATTTCTAACATGGATTTACGCAGATCGAAACGCATACCAAAGCCCAAGACTATATGGGAGGCAAAAGGAGCTCCTAGTGCAGCTAGCGATCCAAAAGTTACGAAGAATACTGCTCGAAGAGAGCAACGAACAGCGCTCAAACCCATCGCCGCGGGGCCGCTTCCAAAAGCGCTTGAAATAGACGAAAATCAACTTCCTGAGCTCCCTAATTATGAACCACCCCTTATTCTATAATTTTAACAGTCTAAATCGCTAGCTACAGGTCTCTCACAGCTTGATACGTTTCAACGACTTCTTACGCCAGCTATTATCGATAGAATCGTTGAATCAACGAATAGCTACGCAGAAAACGCTCGAAATACGGATTTCGACGAAGAAGAAGATCTTGAATTCCTTTCTAGACCCTGGAAACCAGTCAATTCAACTGACATCTGGCGATATATCGGTTGTTTGCTTTATATGGGATATCATAGGCTATCCAAACATGAAGAACATTGGAGCAAGTCAGGTTATTTAGGTGCATTCTTGAGCCTAACAAGATATGAACAAATTCATCGATATTTTACGCTTCGACGTGTTAAATGACAAAATTACTAGGGCGTACTAACATTATTTATGCTTCCTACCGTAGTATTGGACTTAGTGGTCCCTGTAGTGACCCTGTAGTGATCCCTGTAGTGATCCCTTGTCCATCTGGCCCCATCTGGCCATTTCGCCATTCCGCCATTCTTGGCCACACAAGTCTCACAAGTTCACAACCAGGAAAGATATACGACTGGCTATGGCATAGTCGACTCGACGAACCCGAAGCTATCCCTCAAGAGGGCATAGAAGTCGATCGAGTTACCAAAAAGGAGCTCACGGAGCTTAATACAGTACATCTTGCACCAACGTTCGCCCTTGTTATTCGTCTTGCACAGCGTTTACGTCAAATGCATTCAAGGCGCGTTTTTTGCTTCTTTTTGGATAACCTGTTTCTAAATGTCAACGTTGCATAAGCACTCCTTGCTCTACGCATTTGCTGCACTGGTACTACTCGCAAAAACGCTCAAGGAATCCTTGCATGGATCTTGAAACTAAAAGAGCATAACCGTGGCCTTGTTTGGAATTCTATGCTTGCAGAAGTCGTTGATAATACGCTTGTTTTTCTATAGCAAGACAATAACGCTATAATAGGCTGTACAACTGCTTACCCTCTTAAAAACGACACGGTTTTACAACTTCGCAAACGACCCTCTCCTACGTCAACTAACGCTCGAATCGTACGCCCTGTTTTTGGCGACTTGCCCTTTAAACAACTCCATATCCCTCGTGCTATTAATGACTACAATCACTATATGAATGGCGTTGATCGAAGCAATGCACCGTTCCGAAGGCATTCCGCCCTTTATGGTACTATATTCTTGATATCTGTGCAGTCAACAGTTACCTAATCTGGAAAGAGGGTACTATCAATATTTCTGAAAGAGGCAGTATAACAGATACTTCTAAAAGAGGACAACGCCCCTTTCGGAAAGCGCTTATTGATGCCCTACTCAAAACACCCTATTCAGAGCCTACTAGGAGTAGGAGAGAGTACAAGTTCCCTCTACCAAATCGAGATACACAGGATCATCGCTGGCAAGCATTTCCGAAGCGAGGACTCTGTGTATGGTGTCGAAAAGGTGCTCAGGAGTCAAAATCAAAGAATATTGATACAAGGAGGCCGATTTTGGCCGAAATCGTCAATTCTAACACCCCTTCGCGTTCAATGAGGTCATACGGAGGCTGTATAGCATGTAACGTACATCTCTGCGTCAAAGGAGCCTGCTTTCAGCAGTATCATAGTCACTAATAACCCAAATAACTGCTTGCTGTTGCTCTCTACTCAATTTTGGTAGTGCCAAGGTATTTTGGCGCTAAAAAGGCACATTTGATCGACGGCGCATGAGATAGTGACCCCTAATAGTCTCCATGATTTATAGAGATCTCTGGTGCCCTGGGCCATTCTCACCCACCCCCATCCATTTGTGCTCTTGCTCTTCTAAAGCAGTCTATGCCCTTACGAGTCAATACCACACCTGGACGAAAGCCCGTGGGCAAAGGCAGCTGCATTTGGCTTCTCGATTGGGGACTTTATCAATGGTATTAATTTCGTGAAAGTTGTCATACAGGCCCTGAGTGAAAGTCGGGGCTCCTCCAACGAATATGTCGAGTTGAGGACACAGCTTGAAAGTCTGCAAATAGCCCTTAACCAAGTTCAGAGCCAGTTTCCATTGATCCAGGAAATTGCGCATCCGGGGGCTCTTGTCAGTGCACTGAGAGCCTGCTGCGAAGTCGTCAATGCCTTCCTATATAGCATAGAGAAGTATCATGTGTCTGTCAATCGCAAAGGGTCAAGAGCTATTTAGAAAGATACTTTACGAAAGATACAATGGCAAGTGTCCATACCGGAAGAGCTCGTTACCCTTAGAGCACAAATTTCTATCCATGTAAATACCATTCAATTGTATGCGTTTCTATTCCCTTATGACCTGAGGCGGCAAGCACTGGTCCAGAGTTGCAGTGCCAACAATGTCACATTACCGCAAGCCCGGAGATAAATATGCCAGTCTCATGGAGATCGAGTCCAGAATGATTCCTTGCCTGAACAGCTTATCGAGTTTTAGAAGGTACAAGGTATAATCATTTGCGTTCAAGCATCATGTTCATTCTTCAGGATTTAGGAGGATTGACGCTTTTAAGGTCGGTCTTGGTTCAGCAACGCAAATTCCTTGCCGAAATGTCTACTCCTATTCCAGCACAAGTCCTTTTCTCAGCCCCTGTCATCTTTCGCGACGCGCAAAACAGGGTGGGCCCCTTTGATCTACAATTCATCGATTGTTGGGATTCCCTTTTCAGTGTGCTCGAGAACCTATTCAGAGACAGTGGTTTTGAGAAAGTGGAAATGAGAGAATTCCTCCTCGAAAACAGCCAAACTAGGCGGCCCATTACCTTTGATCAAATATGATCTAAATCATTCCCCCCCAGATGACAGGGTCGACATGAGTATGGTTTTTAAAAGTATGAAGTCCGTAAATGAGATTCTCGGCCCTACTTCACAAGGATTGTGAGAACCGCTCCATTGATATAGTCCAGGACTGGTAAGGTATTATGCAGCAACATGCCTAGACCTCACTGATTCAGAGTTATATTTTCTAGCGAGAGCCACAAGTCCAGTTTCAGACTAAAGTTTAGTAAACATAATAATATATGACTTGTACGTCTGACTGTAAAGACGATAACTCTAGGCCCTGAAGACAGAGTCTCCTAGGAAAGAAAGATAATTGTTACGCCCGTGCCAGGCACACGTAGCACGTGCGCACACAAATGGAGAACTCTGCATTCTAAAGTACAAAGTCTCTCCATCGTCGATCATATGAACTTTGGGAGTCCATCCTTTGTCGTCATTACCGATAGTACTTGAAGACTGCGAGGCACATGTCATTCGTACGCTCGATTTTCACGTCGCTCAGAAGCCTTTTGCTTTTCACGTCTCCACAGGTGTGGAGGTTCAAGCCCGAAGATTCTTCTCTTCTTTACCCATATTGATGAGTTCAGGATGACGCTAATAGATGTTTGCTCTCACCTTTTTCACACACGTGTTTAACTGGATTCATATCTGGCGAATAAGGAGGTCAATCAAGCAGTGGTATGCCATGATCTTTAAACCAATCTTTGACCGGTCGAGCTGTGTGGATACTAGCGTTATTGTATATGGAGGTACGAGCGGAGTCTGAACCAAACTTCAATTTCGCCGTCACATCAATTAGTATCCGCCTAAGAAAGCCCCAAATGGCAAGATCCGAAGGAAGGTGCTCTCTCCGGGCCGGGCCCTGCTGAGCCATTAAGTCGCATGTAGTACACAACATTCATGCACAGCGCAGCGCAAGGGCGTCAGATGATTCCCCACCTGTCGTCATACCTCAACGCAGGTGCTAACGCGCAATGCCTGTCAACGCTGCTATTAGATTAGACTAGACTCTCTGCTCTCCACCCCGACTCGTCGTGAGCGGTAGAGGTGTGCATGTGGGAGATGATGTGACACTGCATTGCGAATGACATGGCTGCTGCTGTACCTCCATCGGACCCTGTGCCATGGTTACCTCATGCACCAGGGGATTGCCGTCCCTTCTATTCCTGCGTTGAAGATCTTCTGGGGCTTGTCACCTGTCAGACAAAAACTAGTTTACGGTCCTTTTGGTCCAACATCACCTCGTTCAAACACCATTTCGAATGTTTCCTGATTTTGTCCCTTTGCTGAAGCGGGGAACCACCCATTTCCTCGGCATTGACCAGGGAAATTGAACGGGTTCCAACGGTACTTCTTGAGGCTAAGTAGGGCGCAGAGAGATCCGGGGAGTGGTAGAGTGGCCTTCGCCTTGTTTTGCCCATTGGCCACGCCATGAACTACAGTTTGGGTGTTGTTCCAACTGCCGAATTAAGTATGAACCGGGAGAGAAGATTAGCTTGTCGGCGGGAGTAAAGATTAGAGGGAGCTGAGCCAGGAGGAGGTCACAATCATGTGTTCTAGCTGAGTCAAATTGTCAAGTTGTATGAGCGCTGATTGGTTGGAATTTCTACGCGAAGCACCTGCGTTTCGCCTGCGTTGATTTAGTGCATTTTCTCCGGCATTTTCGCTGTGCCGTACAGCCGATTTGAATGTATATCTACGTACGCTCCCCCCCTCTTGCTAGATAGAACAACTTGCTTTCTACGTATCTCTTGCAGATTGTCACACACAAACCAAACAGAATTGCGTGCCTTGAAAAGGTTGCAAAAATTATCTTAAAATCCTATTTCTAAATTATTTCCAGCTTGTCTAAATTAAATATTACTATTAACACCGACCCAGAACAGTGATCTCGATGAAGAAAGACCACCCAAGTCGCGTATGTTTAGCCCTTTGTTTACATGGCTTCAAGTACAGTGTAACACCCTTTCGCCGTGTACAGTGTTCGTCGTATTTTATCGCTCCTCAAAAGGTCAGAATGGACTGGGAAGACGGGACACCAGCATCACGACGCGTCTCCCGAATTTTGCAAATCAACATCAGAGCGATAGAGAACACCGTCGAAAGCGGCCTTAAGTGTGCCTTTCTAAATAATGGATATTTTGCCTCGTCGAATGTCTCGCAGTGCCTGTCATCTCCACAGAAACGCACAATCTCGTCAAGAACAGGTCGCTGGGCCTCGTAGACCCCGCGTTTCAACGAAGACACGTAATATTGAGAACAGTATCTGCCGGTCCGAGGGCACGGGCAGCGGCATGTTGGAAATTATAATGACAGCCTGCAAGTTGTCACGCAAGCAGCCGACAATGTGGAACGACTGCTGCTGTTGCGAGTAATTATTTCTGATTGCTGGATTTATTTTCTCCAACAATCTTTGGCACTCCGGGTCACACTCCTTGGTCCTTAGACGTGATCCGCGGCCGCAATATCCAACGCGGCGCGATGCCCAATCGCATACGCCGCTGCCTGTGTCGCACATGTCGGAATTATGGGCGCGGCGCTCATGCCCACGACTCGTAGCCCCCTCGTCCCCTTAACTCTCCAGTTCGCGTCCAACACCGTGCCCAGCGCCGTTGTGCCACCAGGATGGTGAAAGCTCTGTGAGCCCTGTTGGATCGCCGCCCAAATGGCATCGTCGCTGGTAACGTTGGGACCAGGGAACAGCTCAGCGGTGACAAAACCCCTTAGCTCGTCCGACTGCATGAGGCCGCGCAGCTCCTTGTACCCGTACAGCATGGCTGCCCTGTCGGCCTGGCTGGCCCAGTAGTTGGAGTAGATGAGAGGCGCGTCGCGGTAGTCGGCGGACGCGAGCGTCAAGTAGCCCTTGCCCTCGGGCTGCACGACGGCCGCAAACGTGGTGATAATGCTGACGTTGGGCAAAGTGGGGAGGGCGGGTACCGTGATGTACTCGTAGGCCACATGCGGGCGATCGGCGGGCAGGCTTGTGTGAAAGCTGCCCGTGCCCTCGAACACCGCGTCCGGGATGCGCAGCGCGCCGAAGACGTCGCCGCCAACCGTGCCCAACATGCCGCTGCCGTCGCGCTCGTAGCGCTCGCGTTCGATGGTGGCCCTAGTCGCATTGGCACGCCATTGCCAGACGGTGTCTACTTCAGGGGTGGCTGCGTATTCCAGAACGGCATAATGGTGGTCGTAGAGGTTCTGGCCGACTTGGGGAATGTCCTGCACAACAGGGATGTCGAGTTCTCGGAGACGGTCTGCGGGGCCCACACCTGAGAGCATGAGCAGCTGCGGGCTGTTGATGGCGCCAGCCGTGACGACAATTTCTTTGGCGCGGATGGTGTGCATCGTGCCGGTCAGGGTGTCGTTGTAGGTGACACTATCGGCCTTGTTGTTAGTGAAGCCGATTTTGGAGGCCCAGGCGTCGTGATGCAGCTCGAAGTTGGGTCGGTTGTTCGCGAGGTAGCCATAGGTGTTATAGGCATAGGATCGAGTGCGATTGGAGGCACGGATCGACTCCAGACCTTGAGTGACACCAATGCCACCGCCGGAAGCAAAGTCGATCTCTGGGAGGTTGAAGTCCGATACAAGTTTATCGGCAAAGGGTTGGTCGACCGTGAGCAGCTCACGTTGGCGGGAGATTTCCACGGGACCATTGCCGAACGAAGTGGTATTGATTGGTTGCTCGTATTCGATCGAGGGTTCATCTGTCCAGTGCGTGGTTGCCCTGAACGACTCGAGCATCGAGTCCCATCTCAGGCCGTCGTTTCCAGAGATCTCTGCCCACTCGTCATAGATGGAGGCGGAGCCACGGCAGTAAAACATAGCATTGACGCCAGTTCCGCCGCCCAAGCACTTCCCCTGGGCTAAGTTGGGTGATTCACCGTTAAGACCGGGGTCGGGCTGGGAGAAGTAGGGCCACATTTGCGGTACGGCGAAGAATTCACCAGGGGCTAAAGCGGTGTTAGCAAATTTGGGCGCATTGCCTACATTAGTAGGTGACGTACTGGTGACCATGGGGTCGGTGCTCGTGTCCGGCCCTGCTTCCAAGAGAACAACATGAATCCTGGGGTTCCGCGTCAGGTATTCAGCAAGCACAAGGCCTGCAGGACCTGCGCCAACGAGGACATAGTCAGCTTCGGCGTTTTGCGGTCTTGGTGCAGCTGAAGTGAGGGCTGCCCAGGCGAGCAAGCCCATTAGCATCAACCGATTGCGAGCCATGTTTGGCACTTCGCGCGTAGTACAAAGGAGATGTCAAAAGGAGATGTGCAAGTATATGTACAAGCAGACGTGCAAGAATATATACGAAATGACGTGCAAGAAGACGCCCAAGAAGATGTCGATACCACTGAGGTGAAAAGGGACTGATCGGTCTGCTCCACTGGGTTTGCCATCGGCGGGAGGCTCCTTTTATAGTTGCACAGCAGAACCAATCTCGCATCGAAGCCTGTCTCTGCTGCAGCCTGTCTCTGCTGCAGCCTTGATCTGGCCGCTGCTTGCCCTGACAGACCGAACCGGCATCATCTACGAAGCGCCACATGGGGCCCTTGTCGGAATCCGACGGCGAGCTATACGATGTTGGCTTACTATAGCGTGCCATAGTAGTATGGTAGAAGCATAAGGATTGGTGCTTTCAAGTTCGTATTTCTGTATTTGACTTTGGCTTGGCATTTAATGTGTATCATGTCATATCATGTCATGTCATGTCAAGCTGCCAGCCAAAGATGGTGGTTTGCTGAGCATCCGTCATAAAACCCAGCTGTTGGTACTAGCTCACACCAACATTACATATGCAGAATGCAGAATTAGCACAGTACGTGGTAGCTTGCTTAACCAGACATCTGGTACCTGCAGTTCCTGCATTACAGGCACGTGTACGCCACGTGGCCGCCAGGGTGGGTGATGGGTGATGGGTGGTTGACCGGGGGAGATATGACTGGGGCAGACAACCCGGGGGTTCGAAAATAACCTACTACGTAGTAAGGCGAGAGGAAAGTTGACACGAGTCCGATAGCACTGATGTGGTAAGCGGCTGAGTGGATGACCAGGTAGTTAGCGGATGTTTCCTGGTGTCTAATGCTTATTGCACACTAGCCGCTGACCACTGGCCACTGTTACTGGCCACTGCCCACCGATATCGGCCACCGATTGCGTAGGTTACTGTTCGTGTTCGGAAACCCGTACTCGGGAGTGCGGAAGGATTATTACGGGAGGGGGCAAAAGGAACCCTAGCACGGCGCTAATAACGCAATCTAAAGTTACAACGCCACGTATTTCCCCCTTGCCGTAGTGGGTATAAAGTGCCCAGAAATCGCCCAATTAAGATTAGTTTGTTTTTTGATTGCCTGACAATCAATAAGAATGGCCGTACAAAATCGACAGGGCTATCTGTACCCATAGTGTTCGGAGTGGCAAATACTAGCGCCGTGCTAGGGATACTTCTGCCTGTTACCATAGTACTACGTAGGATTCTGATGATAGCTGAGCCGACAGTTCCGAAGCACAGAACACACTCCTATAGCAGAAAGACTCTAATCCGAGAGCCAAAAGCTAACACTCAAATGGTGGATGTCAACCAACTCACCCTCGGGATGCGGAAGGATCAGGATTCTTATTAATAGCTGACCCGGCAGTTCCGAAGCATAGACCATGTTCCTATAGCAAAAGACTACTAATCATCCAATAGTATCAATATACCATTATACACGAGCAAAAAGTCAGCTACGCAGAGGCCATCCAAGGTGTTTTTTGGTGCATGTCCCACAGTCAGTTGAAGAATTTCAACTTCATCGTCGATCCACCAGCTCTCATCCCAACGCGCTTATCAGCATGGCCACACAGCCCACCTTCGAAGGTAGGCTCTTTCCCGCTGTCTTTAGCCACGATCAGCCACTAACACGCCCCAAAAGATGTCCTAGGCTGCCAAGCCGCCCTCTACGAATGGGCGGAGAGCTACGACAACAAAGACTGGGATCGTCTTTCAAAATGCATCGCCCCAACCCTCCGTGTCGGTCTATCGCTCCACCCATCCGAAAGACTTGGTTCTAATATGCGTAGATTGACTACCGCGCCTTCCTCAACAAACTCTGGGAAGACATGCCCGCCGATGCCTTCGTAGGCATGGCCTCCGACCCAAAGGTGATTGGCAACCCGCGCCTTAGGACGCAGCACCTTGTCGGCACCTCGAAATGGGTGAAAACGAGCGAGACAGAAATCACCGGCTACCATCAGATGCGTGTCGCGCACCAGAAGTATGCGGATGACAAAATGACCGAGGTCGTGGCCAAGGCACACGCGCATGGCAAGGGCACCATGTGGTATCGCAAGGTTGACGGTGTATGGAAATTCGCGGGTATTGAGCCAGATATTCGGTGGTCGGAGCACGATCACGATAAGATTTTTGAGGAGGGTGAGGAGAAGTTCGGAGAGGGGAATTAGCCACTTTCTACGCAATTCCCTCACAGCTCTTGGAAGCTATCTACATATCAAGATTAGATGAATCATTTAGTGAAGCGTAACTAGATATTTCCTAATTCTGATGATTGAAGTTCACTCTTTACAGTAAATTTTGTCTCTTCAAAAGGAATCTTACACACCTGAGATTTATACCAGAAAAAAGCTTATTTATATCCCAGTATTTATCCAATCTTGAAATACAAATAGTTCTCATTAAAACTCTTCTTCTTAGACTGAACAGCATCAGTACCTCTTGATATAATGTAAAGGATTATGAAAGTTCTATAATTCATAGTATTAAATGTATTTGTTTATTAGGAATGCCGAGCGATACAGGATGTATGAGATGGCTATGAACCTTACCAGGGAATTCCATTCTGACATTTTTGGAGAGAAAAAAAACTTAATTGTAACAGAAGAATATGTATTTCGTCAAGACATATCATAATAAAATAAAACTAAACACATATTTGTGAGTATTTCAGTACATATATTATTTACAATCTCTATTTTCATCTCTCACAAATCCCTAAGACATGTCAAGAGCTGAAGTCCAGTGGTTGGGGGCCTTAGCAGGGAGAATTCGTTCCCACTGCTTACTATGGTAGGGAGGCAGAAGTCTCCTAGCACGGTGCTAAGAACGGCTAGTAACAGTTACGTTGCCAACACGCTTTCTCAAAGCTTCCTCTTGTCAGTATCCACAGAATTGACTTATTTCAGTACAGCTAACTCATATCAGCTTAGTAGCTGCGTAAAGTAGCTGCTTTAGGGGACAAATACTAGTGCCGTGCTAGAAATTCTTCAGCCCGATACTGTAGTATTCAGTCCTTTTGCCGCATGCCTTGTGCGGGGAGCGTGGGTTAGGCCCGGAGCCACTACTACTACGTACAGTACTGGCGAAGGAATAGCGCAAGCTACGCCACGCCACGGAAGTAGCGCGCAATCGCTAAGCGTCTTCCCCGACATTCTTTGTTCGCTATTCGCTGTTCGCTGTCCGATGCTTACTCGCATACGTAGTGCTTTACCACCTCGGAGATCGGCCAGGTGCCAGAAGAACAATTCCGCCGCAACAAACGCATTGAGCTGGCACCTCATCGCCGCAATAGCTGTGCGTATTGTTGTCGATCTGCGATTCGCGAGTACCGTAGCTGCTTCCATTCAGCTTCCAGAAAAAAAAAAAACACACGGTGTACGGAAGTTTACCACTTCGCTATGACGCACAGTTTAGGAAGAGGCCGACTGGTACATTACCCCGTTCCACATTGGGTACGAGGCATAAATATTACTTGCTTGAAGCTGAGATTTTGTTCCATAACGTTGCCACAATCTCGACACCTTTTCCTTAGTCAGGCTCAGCTCCGTGTCTCCTTAAAAGCACAGCGAGTTCCCCTTCTCGGCAGCGAGGAGGTATCCGTCATCTCATACGAGACGAAGTAGCTAGTCCTTCTCAACGCTAAAATCACCTATGCTTCCAACCGCACGACTTTAATCAGTGCTCAACACTGTTCTCAGGGCATCATGGTAATCTACACACCTAGCCGATCTGACACCACCTTTAGTGGCTCTTCCAAGATGAAGCTTGTTTATTTCAGCAATGAGTTCCCACATGACGACTTGCAGGGTCTGCTTCGCGGACTTCACCAGCACAGCAAGGACAGGCGACATCCTATCCTCGCCCGATTCCTGGAGGAAGCCACACTCGCCATTCGTGACGAAGTACGACAACTACCTACCTCTTTGAAAGCGTTGATCCCACCTTTCGAGAACATCTTGCACTTTGCAGATTTCGCCGACCTTCGCAAGGGTCAGCTTTGTGGTTCCATCGATGGTATTCTCCTCTGCACCGTCGAGCTGGGAACACTCATTGGGTAAGCAAGCTATCAGGACATGATGATGATGTATGTTCTGACCCTTCCAGATACTATGAGAATTCTCCGGAGGCCTTCGACTTTGATACCGTCAGCACCTCTCTCGCTGGCCTGGGGATCGGGCTCTTGGCCACGGCAGCGGTCTCCTTAGCTCCCACTGTGGCAGACATCCCGCTTGCTGGCGCTCAGGTTGTGCGACAGGCCTTCCGCCTTGGTGTCCTGGTTGATGAAGTCTCGCAAAATCTGCAGCCTCGTGACTTGACAGACACGAGCACACCGGACACTTGGGCTTACGTGCTGCCAGATGTGGCTGCAGATGACGTCCAACAGGAGCTCAACGCGATCCACGCAAAGGAGGTCAGTCTGATTCGGCTCATTTGTCATGTTTTTCAATCTAATGAAATGGTCAGAAAACGCCGGAAGCCAGCAAGGTCTTTATCAGCGCACTTAGTGCGACTTCGGTAACCGTTAGCGGTCCACCAGCAAGACTCAAGGGCATTTTCCGCACTGCCGATTTCTTCCGTGACCGAAAGTTCGTTGCTTTGCCGGTGTACGGAGGCTTGTGCCACGCAAAGCACATATACAACGAGGACAATGTGCATCAGGTTGTTCGGACGCGCTCGATGGAGTTCCTGAACTCCAGACTCTCGCCACGGATCCCCATTCATTCAACCAGCACGGGAAGACCCTTCCCGGCAACGAACGCGACCGATTTATTCGAGCACATCATCAGGGAAATCCTCACCCAGGCTATCCAATGGGATAGCGTGATCCAAGGTGTGATTCAAAGAGCCCACGACATTGCGGCATCTCAGTGCGAAGTGCTTGTTTTCCGCATCTCTCTTCCCATCCATGACCTCTCCGCCGCCTTGAAAACACTCCCAGATTTCGAACCATCGACCGAGGAGCTCATCCCCTGGATTCACGAGAAGACGACTCCAGATGGAGGACCGAGAGGGCCAATGCAATCTAAGATCGCCATCGTTGGCATGTCATGCAGGATGCCTGGCGGAGCGACCGACACGGAGAAATTCTGGGAGCTGCTGGAAAGCGGGATGGATGTGCACAGGAAGATTCCGGCCGATCGATTTGATGTCGACTCCCATTACGATCCTGCTGGAAAGAGGATCAATACCAGCCATACACCATACGGTTGCTTCATCGACGAGCCGGGCCTGTTCGATGCGCCGTTCTTCAACATGTCGCCCCGCGAAGCACAGCAAACCGATCCCATGCAGCGACTTGCCTTGGTCACCGCGTACGAGGCGCTCGAGAGAGCGGGCTACGTCGCCAACCGGACCGCTGCCACCGACTTGCACCGCATTGGGACCTTTTATGGCCAGGCCAGTGACGACTACCGTGAAGTGAACACGGCGCAGGAGATTAGCACGTACTTCATTCCAGGGGGTTGTCGTGCGTTCGGCCCTGGCCGAATCAACTATTTTTTCAAGTTCTCGGGGCCGAGCTACAGCATTGACACCGCATGTTCCTCGAGTTTGGCGACCATCCAGGTTTGTGATAGCCACGCTACTCCATCCCACACATGACTGCTAATTATTCTCTCCAGATTGCTTGCACCTCTCTCTGGAATGGAGACACAGACACCGTCGTGGCTGGTGGCATGAATGTGTTGACCAATTCAGACGCGTTCGCTGGCCTCAGCCATGGCCACTTCCTGTCCAAGACGCCCAATGCGTGCAAGACGTGGGACTGCGAAGCGGACGGTTATTGCCGTGCCGACGCCGTTGGATCCATCGTCATGAAGCGCCTTGAGGATGCCGAAGCCGATAACGACAATATCTTGGGGGTGATTCTTGCGGCGGGGACCAACCATTCGGCTGAGGCTATCTCAATTACCCACCCACACGCGGGCCATCAGGCGTACTTGGGCAAGCAGGTTCTGCACAGAGCAGGAATTGACCCGCTCGATGTTAGCTTTGTCGAGATGCACGGCACAGGCACTCAGGCCGGTGACGCAGAGGAGATCCAGTCGGTGACGAATGTGTTTGCGCCCCTCACGAAGCGCCGCAGCACTAAGAACCCGCTCTACATTGGCGCTGTGAAGTCGAATGTTGGCCACAGCGAGGCTGCCGCCGGCGTTACGGCCCTGCTAAAAGTCCTCCTTATGCTTCAGAAAAACGCCATTCCGCCACACGTCGGCATCAAGAACAGCCTCAACCCGAAGTTCCCCAAGGACATGGACAAGCGCAACGTTCGCATCCCGTACGAGAAAACGGAGTGGCCGTCCGTGCCAGGGAAGAAGCGGGTTGCTGTCGTGAACAACTTTAGCGCTGCGGGAGGCAACACGAGCCTTGCGATTGAAGAAGGGCCGGTGCGGGAGGTGACTGAGACAGACCCTCGTTCCACACATGTCGTCGCTCTGTCGGCCAAGAGCAAGATTTCGCTCAAAGGGAACATCGAAAGGCTGCTTGGCTATCTGGACAAGAATCCAGATGTCTCGCTGGCACATCTCTCCTACTCCACCACGGCTCGCCGCTACCACCACAACCACCGGGTGGCCATTGTCGCTTCTGACCTCGCGCAGGTGAAGAAACAACTTACATCCGCCCTCGGATCCGTCGACTCACACAAGCCCATCCCCACCACGGGGCCACCGCCAGTTGCCTTCAGCTTCACGGGCCAGGGAGCATCCCACAAGTCCTCCAATTTGGATCTGTTCCACCACTCTCCACAGTTCCGATCGCAAATCCTGCACTTGGATACGCTTGCACAAGGCCAGGGCTTCCCGTCCTTTGTTTCCGCGGTGGACGGGAGTCATCCACAAGACTATGAACATTCGCCAGTCATCACGCATCTTGCTCTGGTCTGCACAGAGATCGCTCTCGCCAAGTACTGGGCCTCCTTGGGTGTGAGGCCTGACGTTGTCATCGGACATAGCTTGGGCGAGTATGCGGCGCTGCATGTCGCCGGTGTTCTTTCCGCCA
This sequence comes from Endocarpon pusillum Z07020, assembly GCF_000464535.1. NCBI lineage: Eukaryota > Fungi > Ascomycota > Eurotiomycetes > Verrucariales > Verrucariaceae > Endocarpon > Endocarpon pusillum. Next base: position 315,762 of record NW_006913582.1, read on the forward strand.
GTGACACCATCTTCCTCGTTGGCCAGAGAGCAAGGATGCTTGAGCAGAAGTGCAAGGTGGGCAGCCACAAGATGGTGGCTGTGCGGGCCTCCCTTGCTCAGGTCCAAAAGAGTGCTGGCGACAAACCGTACGAGATCGCCTGTATCAATGGTCCCAATGACACCGTGCTCAGCGGCCCTGTCACGGACATGGATGCTATCATCCCTGTCCTTGAAGCGGACGGCTTCAAGTGTTTCAGCCTCGATGTCGCTTTTGCATTCCACTCGGCACAAACCGACCCCATTCTCGACGAATTCGAGGCGATTGCAAACAGCGGTGTTCTCTTCCAGGCACCACATCTGCCTGTCATCTCGCCTCTACTGAGCAAGGTCATCTTCGACGAGAAGACTGTGAATGCCAACTACATGCGTCGGGCCACTCGTGAGACCGTCAACTTCCTGTCGGCCTTGGAAACAGCACACAAGATTGGAACCATCGATGACGAGACGGCATGGATCGAAATTGGACCTCATCCCGTCGGCATGGGCTTCGTCAAGTCTACTCTCTCGCCCGTCAACGTCGCCGTCCCCTCGCTCCGCAGAGGCGAGAACAACTGGAAGACCATGGCGCAGAGTCTTGCGACCCTGCATGGCGCCGGCGTGCAGGTTGGCTGGAATGAGTTCCACCGCCCATTCGAGCAGGGATTGCGGCTCCTGGATCTGCCCACGTATGCGTGGAATGACAAGACTTACTGGATCCAGTACAACGGCGACTGGGCTCTGACCAAAGGCAACACCTTCTACGACGCTGAAAAGGGACTCAACAAGGCTCAAATTGCGCCGCCTGAGCCCAAGTCCAGTCTCAGCACGACAACGGTTCAGCAGATTATTGAGCAAGACCTCAATGGAACCGCGGGCATGGTGGTCATGCAGTCCGATCTGAGGCAAGTAGACTTCCGCGCTGCCGCTTACGGACACAAGATGAACGGGTGTGGTGTGGTGACATCGGTAGGTCCATTTTACACTGTCAGCCCTGACGATTACACTAACATCGTTCTCAGTCTATCCATGCCGACATCGCATACACGCTTGGCGAGTATCTGTACAAGTTACTCAAGCCCGGCAGCAAAGAAGTTCACATGAACATTGCTAGCCTGGAGGTTCTCAAAGGCCTTGTCGCAAACAGCAAGCCGGAGACACCTCAGCTCATCCAAGTCTCGCTGGCCACCGACGACATTGAATCCAACACGGCCGAGCTGAAATGGTACAACGTGCAGGCCGACGGCACCGTCGACGAACCCTTCGCCAGCGCGACCCTCTTCTACGGCAACCCCGCCGAATGGCTTGCCTCGTGGGTCCCCACCACCCATCTCATCCAAGGCCGCATCCAAGAGCTCGAGCGGCTGGCCGAGTCGGGCATTGCCAACCGCTTCACACACAACATGGCGTACCTCCTCTTTGCCAACAACCTGGTCGACTATGCCGAGAAGTACCGGGGTATCCAGTCGGTGGTGCTCCACGGCTTGGAAGCCTTCGCTGACGTGGTACTCACGACGGAGAAGGGCGGCAGTTGGACCGTGCCGCCTTATTTCATCGATAGCGTTGCACATTTGGCAGGCTTCATCATGAACGTGTCAGACGCCATCGACACCAAGAACAACTACTGCACCACGCCGGGCTGGCGCGTGTAGGGTATGGGCAAAGCCGCTGGTGGCGGGGGGCAAGTACCGGTCCTACGTCAAGATGATCCCGACGGCTGAAGACCCGAGCGTCTACTTGGGCGATATATACATTCTCCAGGGCGACGTGATCATTGGCATGGTAGGCGGCATTCAGTTCCGCCGGTATCCGCGCATCCTGCTCGGGCGCTTCTTCTCTGCGCCGGACGACTCGAAAGCGCCGCCCGTTGCGGTGGCGGCTTCGTCGAAGTCTGCTTCGTCCAAGCCTGCTGCCACCGCGAAACCAGCGGCCCACCAAGCTGCTCCAAAACCTGCACCCGTCCACGTTGCCACTCCCACTCCAAAGCCTGCACCCACTCCTGCACCCACTCCTGCTCCCGCTGCAGCGCCAGCTCCAGCGCCAACTCCAGCACCAGAACCGGCTACCAACGGTGTCCAGGACGCCGACACGACGACCTCCAAGGCCATCCAGATCATTGCCACCGAAGCGGCGCTCGACCTCGCGGATCTGACCGATGACGCCAGCGTGGCCGGCTTGGGTGTCGATTCGCTCATGAGCTTGGTGATTGCCGAGAAGTTCCGCGAGCAGCTGGGTGTCGTGGTCTCGGGCAGTTTGTTCTTGGAATTTCCCACCATAAAAGACCTGCGTAATTGGTTGGAGGAGTATTATGACTAGATGCGGCATGGTTTGGTGGAGAGTGCATTGAGGAGGCTAAGTCATGGTTGGGGGAAAAAGAGGGGCGTTTGGAAAAGTTGGAGGGTTGTTATAATGTTCTGTGTATTTTCTTGGGTTCTTACATAGAGATCTTATGATAAATGCAACGAATTTACTTGCAAACCTATACTTCATTGATTTCGAAAGTTAACTACTCAACATAGTCGTCGATCATTATTGGGGTGACACTGATACTGTACGTTTCCTTAAGTAATGCACTCTAATTCGCTTTTCAAGAAGGCCGTTGCTGCTCTACTTGTTCATACCGAAACCACAAATAGACAGTAGTTATAGTTACTTGTTAATTGTATATTAACCAATGACTGTAAGTCTATACATACTAACTGTAAGGTTTTGACTGGCAGAATGAAGAGCACTGGTAGAACACTGGTACAACGACGGTGGCTTAGATTACTACCACTGGTAGGTGTATGGATAATGGTAAACTAATTCCTGAGCCCCTTAGTCCCAGAGGGCATTCCCTTTACTTAAGAGAAAGCCTTGCAATCCCTATGACGCTGATGCTCTCATAACGGGGATGTGGCCTCTACGCTTCGTAGCCCCTGCAGTAGTAACGTAGGGCTACAGGATGTGGCCACCACGCTTCGCAACGCTTGCTGTAGTAGTACGCATGTAGCGTACGGGATGTAGCCCTCCGGCATACTTGCCTTGTAGAGGGGCACTTGGAGATGAGCCTTGGCATCCCTGACACTAACATACAGAACCAACCACTTGCCACGCCAACTTCTGCACACTAATACATAGGCATCCTCAAATTTCAAAAGGCTATAGCTGACTGAGAGCAATTATACACAAGTTTTTTGAGTTGTTTTAATGCAGAATCGATCAAGTTTGAAGTCAAAGTAACGTAGGTAGAAAAGTTGCATCTGACATTTTTTGATGTTGCATGCCAAGCTTTGAATAGTGCTACCACCACACTAGATTGCGGCAATGCTATTCCCCATAAGGAAGGGCAACCCCATTCAGTGACACAGCGGGATGAACATTTATTTATAACTTAGAGTTGATTGTGCACATAGTACGGAGTCGTGCATCAAAAGTAGTCAAACTACGCTGATACTAAGGTCCTACCAAGGATGAATAATCCTGACGAGCCTGATATCGTGCTTAGTTGTACAGTTACTCTCGCCTACATAAAGCCTAGAGCAGCCCTCAGACTTAAGTACTCTTTAGGCTTCTCTTCAAGTGATTGCGTACTTGAGTTACAGGGCCCTTAGTGCTAAGGCTCATCTCGTAGTAGTAGGCATGCCTTAGATTACCCGTTGCATTTTGTAGGCTAGAGTGCCTGATGCACGACTCCGTAAAAGCTACCCTCTTTGGACATAACAAAATCAAATCAAGATTCTAATAAGTACGAGTATTAAAACACAGACCCATAGCTACCTTTCAGTATAGATATTGTCTGAATCTATCCCATATTTGCAGAATTGTCATAAGATCATCACAGTACAGCAGTTCTCTCTTTTAACGCCAGGCATTTGCAACAACTTTTTCGCAATGCACACTAAAGCCTATGTCTCGCGCCGTCGTGTTGCGCGCCGATTCGCCAGCCGGGCCGGGTGAAACGACTCCGACGCCAGATAGGTCGTGATGTCGAGCTCGCCGTTCTTCTTGAACAGACAGCTGACGAATGTCTGCAGGCCGTTGCCATCGTCCAGACGCCTGTGCTCGGCCAGCGTCTCCAGCAAATGCAGGTAGCGTTGACAGTATTCACCGCGGCCGCGCGCCTCCATCCACCGCATGAGATCGTGCGCCAGGCTGAGGTCGTCGTGTGCGTAGTACCGCACGGGTAGATAGACCTTGATGTCTGGGAGCGTGTAACCGGGCGCGATGTCAAAATAGTACAGGAAGCCAGACAGCTTCTTACCCTGGTCGGGGAATTTGTCCGCGCGCGAAGAGTCCCAGTGCGCCGCGGCCGAAAGCTCGGCGTCCTCGGGAAAGTCGTCAGGCAATCCCATACAAGTCTTGATGAGGTCTTGGAGATCAGCGAGCCCCGCAGCCAGGTGCGGTGTGTTGATGCGCCCGCCTAGCGTCATGATCTCGCGCACCGACGCGAAGCTGGTGTGCGGGGTGTTGAAGTACCACTTGAGGCGCGACTTTGCTGGCGCCTTGTTGTCGATACTTACCACGAGAGGGATATGGCGCAGCCCTATTCCACGCGAATCTAATCGTGTTTAAGATGAAAGTAGGAATCCTTCGACGTCCTGCTCGAGAAGGATGGTAACTCTCTTGGCCCACGTACCTTCCTGCCCAATCTTGCCCTGCAAGAAGTATGTCTTCAGTGACGGGCCCTTGGGCGTGAGCTCGGTAGCGAGGTGTATGCTGCTGCCCATCTGCGCCCCAGCCGCCGCGTCCCGCATGTGCTTGGAATTGTCGTGCTCATATAGCGTGGCCAGAAAGTGGTTGCCCCAAGTAACTCGCGCAACGGCTGCTGATTCAGAGGATCCAGCTCCGTGCCGGAGAACTCGCCGATAGGCTCCGTGACGTACCGCACACCAGGCCCGCTGGTGGCCGTGTTCCATTTCCACGAATACTCGATCGGCGAGCCATCGAGCGACATTAACGATTTCCATTTGATAGGCACGCCGTCCGCCCGAGGAGCCGCGCCCAAGCTCGGAAGCTTTGCCGCTGCATTAGCGAGAGCCTGACCAAACAACAGATGTACGACATACCGTCCAGTGGTAATGGAACAAGAGCGCCTCATATTGCTTCATGATGGGGTAGCCGGCTGCTTCGACGACGGCAGCCAGCTGACGCCCTGTGAGCCGCCACCAGTAGTCGCTATCTGGGTCGCGGCTGGGCAGGTACTGCGATAGCGCCCTCCATACCTCTGTGGACTCGCCATCCTGGCACGTCAATTGCTTCTGGGTGCTACCGTTAGTCTGCGTCATGTTGTGTATGTTGATCTCTGATGATTGTCGATCGTGTCGTCACTTCCACCCACCGATGCCCGCCTTTATGAAGTCTCATCGGCATCTCGCTCGAAGCCAAAGTTTCAGTTGAAACTCTCAAGACCGAGGCCCGAGTTCCGAATCCTTTCGGGAGCCTTCGGTGCCCTATTCAGATACGAGACTTAGGCAACATAAACACCTTACCTACGACGGGGGGTCCCTGAAGCAGTCTTGGCTCAGCGCTAGTATCCTTACTGGTACCCTTCTCTATATAGAACCGCTATGCTCAAAAAGAAGTTAGATGTAATGGTTAGACGTGATGATTTGACTCGTTAAGATGGATGCATACAGAACAAGCTTTAAGGAGACGGATATCGTCTAAAGTTAGCAGCACTATGGTGTCGTGATTAGAACTAGCTGCTCTAGGCACCAGACTGACGACACTTCCAGCGCTCCCGTAGTACAAGGTTCTACCAATTAGGAGCATTAACTAAAGCTTCCAAGGCCATCACGCTAAAGACAGGTGCTCACTTCAAGTTACATAGCAAATGGCGCTCCCAGCCGTGGCTCTCAGGGGCCTTCTTTCGCTCGCAGCAGCGTTGCAAGCAGTAGTTCGTCCTTCGGGTGTACTCGGTAAGCATTCCTCACTCGCATTATTCATCAAGTTGTCACCATTAAGATGACACACAATCTCCAGTGCAAAGCCCTTAGTAAGCATAGGCTGACGCAGTCCCTCGAGAGATCCTGGAAAAATCCAGATAACATCACCCAAACAGTGTTGAGCAGTGCCCGCTGGTCCAATACCACCATTCTCGATCCCGGCTGCATCTTCCAGCCAGCGTCGGTGACTAGGGCATCAAGGATCCGCAGCTATGCCGTGCCGTGCGGGAGTTATACTATGTATTGCCGAACGAAATATCTATATCCTAGTAGTGGAGTTAAGAGGGAGTTACTAACGGGCCCGCGGCGCCAAGGCCCGAAGCACACATGGTAACACCGGCACGAACAACACGTACAACACGTAAGCGTCTCGATTGATCCCACATACAGAATAGTCCATCCTCCCTCAGACCTCAATGCTGTTGTGATGTAAACGTTACAGTCGACTTAGGAGCAATTACGCCTCAGCAGTCTTGTCTGGGTTGACCTCACATAGCTCTCCATCACTTCCACTTCCACTTCCCCATTATGGTGTTCGGAGGCCCAGCCTTTGATCCGAAGAAGATACCTGATCTCGCAGGCAAGGTCATCCTCATCACTGGTGCCAACGGCGGCCTGGGCTATGAGTCTCTCCTCCATCTCGCACCGCACAATCCGGCCAAGATCTACCTCTGCGCGCGCTCGCAAGCCAAATACGATGCCGCGATGAAAGGCATCACGGCGGCCGTGCCCAACGCTGCCTCTATGGTCAAATACCTCGAACTCGACCTGACCTCGCTCGCCTCGGTCAAATCCGCCGCGCAGACCTTCCTGAACGAGAACTCGCGGCTCGACATCCTGATGAACAACGCCGGCATCATGGCCACGCCCGCAGCCCTCACCAAGGACGGCTACGAGATCCAATTCGGCACCAACCACATGGGCCACTTCCTGCTGACCAAGCTCCTCCTCCCGACGCTCCAATCCACCGCCTCCGCCACCCCGGACGCCGACGTGCGCATCATCAACCTCACCAGCGACGGCCACAGCCTCGCGCCGCGCAACGCCGGCTTCGTCCCCGACGCCGTCCGCACCGACATGCAGGACTACAGCACCTGGACGCGCTACGGCCAGAGCAAACTGGCCAACATCCTCTTCACGCGCGAGCTGGCCAGGCGCCATCCGGACATCACCTCTGTCGCCATCCATCCCGGCGGCGTGGCCACCAACCTGGCCAACTCGTTCACCGACTCGCATCGCTTTCTGTCGCTTCTGCTGGTGCCGGTGCTCAAGGCGATGACGGCAAAGCCGAGCGTCGGCGCGCTCAATCAGACCTGGGCTTGTGTCGCGCCGGTGCAGGGGAGGAAGGTGGTGGGAGGTGGCAGCGAGAAGGAGATCAAGTCGGGTGGGTATTATGTCCCCGTTGCTAAGCCCGACGTGGGCAGTAAATTCGCGAATGATGCGGAGCTAGCGAGGAAACTGTGGGAGTGGTCGGAGGAGGACTTGGAGAGGCAGGGCTATTGAGGATGGTGGTTCCCTGGTGTTTGAGTTCGAGGAATCGGTGGGTTGGGAACGAGGAGGGAACAGCACCGTGGTCACAAGCGTTGTAATGATGAGAAGAAATGACTGCAGCTTTGGAAAGGTACTAATTTATGAAGATTGCCGTTTATACGTATATACTCCGTATATCGACATCTATTCCTATACTAACATGTTACATTCTAATATATTCTATCGACTCAGCCTCTTCTCTCTGATGAAGAAACTACTAATCAAGGCAAAGAAAGTGATGCCAATCATCAGCGCAAATGCATCTCGGACAGCATGTCCATAGCATCTCCTCACCATATCCCGCACCTCGGGATCCAGCGTCCGAATATACTCCAGGCTCCTGCGCACGCGCTGCACAATCCTGTCCGCCTCTTCGCCACTCCCTAGATCGCGGATCAAATAGCTCCTCAGTGATTGCTGCACGACGGTCGAGCTCAGCGAGATGCCGATGACTGATCCAAGAGAGCGGAATAAGTATGAGCATGCCGTCGTCACGGCCTGGTCCTCGGGCGCCGCATTGGAGATCAGCGCGATGAGCGTCGTGGTGACCCCTACGCCGTTGCCGAAGCCGCAGAGCACCATACCGAGGCTGAGACCCCAGGTGCTGTTGACTATCGTCCCCGCAAAGAGGAGAATGATCACCATCCCGCCGACGAGCATCGTGTACGCGGTCACGGTGAGCCAGTAGTATTTTCCAGTCTTCTTCATCACGAGCCCGCCGAGTAGAGACCCGGTGACGCCTGCGAGGATGGCGGGGAGGAGGCGTACGCCTGATGCGGCTGCGCCATGGCCGTCGACAGCTTGGAAGAATAGGGGGATGTAGTATATGCCTGAGAGCCAGCCACTAAAGCTGAAGAAATTGCATAGGTACCCGGCGAAGAGTGAACGATCGAAGATTATGTGGCCTGGGGCGAAGGGCTCGGCTGCATATTTCATTTCGACTAGGATGAAGAGAGCGAACAGGAGGACGGAGGCCACGAGTGGGCCGTAGCTGAGGGGAGTGGACCAGGAGACGTTGCTGCCGCGGTCCAACCCAAGGAGCATGTCGAATACTGCGAAAACAAGCACAAGGGCGCCGAGGAAGTCGATCCTTCCTAGGTTTGTTTTCCAGTTCTTTTCCTCTTTTGGTGGGAGTTTGAGCACGAAGAATACGGATATGAAGGCCACTAGACACAGGGGAGCTTGCCCCAAGAATGACCATCTCCAGCCAATAGAGTCAGCGAGGAGGCCACCGAGGGGAGCCCCACATCCGGCGCCAGTTGCGTAGATTATATTGATGTAGCCTTGCCATAGGCCTCTGTCTTCCAGCGGGACGATGTCGCTTATCAAGATGCTCACGACGGTAGTCATGCCACCACCACCTATGCCTTGGAAAACCTGTTGAGATTATCAGCACCAGATGTGGGCCGATAGGTCGAGATGAGGGCTGACTCTCGCCGCAATCAGCTGCTTAATGTCCTGAGAGAGACCGCAAAACAGACAACCAAGACCAAAAACCGCGTATGCGTATAGCAAGCAAGCCTTCCGCCCAAAAATGTCACTAAGTTTACCATAAAGCGGCTGAAAGGATGTTAAGGTCAGAAAGTAAGAGGTCGCAATCCAGCTCGTCAGGTTGAGGGCCTTGAGCTCGTTGCCGATAGTTCCATAGCTGGAAACGATGATGGTCTGGTCGGCTGCTGACAGGAGTATCTGCATAGATTTAGTTACAAGCTGTCATTTAAAGAAGCATGTCCGAGCTGACTGACTGACCCCGACCGAGAGGGCGGGAACAATGTATTTCAACTTCTTCTGGATCTCGGGTGATCCTTGAAATTGAGCAGTTCTGCCCTCGTCCAATGATGTTCGACGTTCAACGTCCGCAGTTATATCAGCGGCATTGGTGGTCAATCCCCCATCAACAGCGACAGAATCGATTCTGCCGATTATGCTTCCGTTACCAGTCTTGCCTAGCAGAGGAGATATCTCGGAAGCATCCCTATCAGAAGCCATCAGCGGCAGACGGGTAAAAGATCGCGATAGAAACCGAAAGGTTTAGCAGAAGAAAAGTCCTTATCAGGCACATTGAAGAAGGATTTTGGTTGGATCAAAAGACCGCAGCCTTCGGAGGACCGATAAATAGCTTTATGTCTGACAATTTTCAATGGGGTGTAGAAGGATATCTAGCCACGAATTGACAAGACGAGGATAGCTCTATGGGTAAGACCTCATAATGAAACGAGGTCGAACCTTATGAGGAGATTGCTAACACTATCAGTCAGTATCGTCAATTTTGAAGAAATTTTAGCATCCATGAAGAATGGGGGATGAGCTGAGGAAGAAATGAGGAAGAAATTGTGGTGCTCGGAGCTGACTCATGAACTCCGCAGCGATAAGGCTTAGTGGTCAAGCTTATCATCACGCTAAGAAGCTAAGAAATGCTTCTCGCTGATCTTTCGTTTCTGTCATTTGCTGTCACTTGCTGTCACTTGCTGTCGTCAAACAATCTATCAAATGTGATGTCTTCTTCAACGTACGCAGCCCAGGACACACCACCTCCGACTCACAAGCGCTATGACTCCATCTCTAAATGATCCGCGGTATCGTCCCGCTTTGCTCGCGCTTGCAGGCATTTCGGCAGCTTATGCCATCTACCTCATCCGTCAGCGATACCTTACCCCCCAACAGAATCCCGACCGACAAACACAGCTTAGACGACGGAATGCAATTCGACGTCATGATTTACCAAGGCGCAATCGAACCAGATCCTCGCCGCGCGGTGAAGATTCAATAGAAGTCAGTGAGCAGGCTATTGCCGCGTTGCGATCTCGAGAGGCAGACGGAAGATCGTATGGCTTCCTTGACATACACTCTATCCAGCACGAACTGGGGCAAGATACGGCTCGTAGACACGAGATACAATGCCCACTGCTGCCCGGAATGCTTCCTACCGTGGAGCAATTTCAGACGCAGGAGGGCATCACCGAGGAGGATGCTCAGGTGCTTCGAAATCATGCCGAAGTCATGTTCATGGATGCTTTTTTGGCTAACCAGTATCCACCGAGTCATCATATCGCCTCGCTTGAAGCGAGCTACCTGAGTGAAGAATTGAGCAACATGGGAATAGGATCAGCGGTCATACAGCAATCTATTGAGAGATTCAACACAGATCCAAACTTCGGCTCGGAGATGCGGCAAAACCCCAATAATGGCGCTCGGAATCCTGCACTTGCTGACGGAGCGGCCGAATACCAGCGGTTAGGGGATATAATGCAGGCTCTAGACGGGGGGGAGACCATCGGTGATGAGCAGAGTAACTTTGAGTGGCGGGAAGGAAATGGAGCTGGAAGTGCAGACAGACAAGAGCAAAATACGTTGAATCTGCTCTACAACATCGCGGCGGACAAAGCGAGAATGGACGGCTATATCCACCGTGGTGTCACGTGCGATGGTTGTCATACAATGCCCATACACGGTATCAGATATCGATGCGCCAACTGTCTGGATTACGATCTGTGCGAGAGCTGTGAGGCCCAGGAGCTCCATATTAAGACGCATATCTTCTACAAAATCAGGGTTCCGGCTCCATCTATGGGGGCACTTGGCAACTCCCGCCAGGGTTTACCAGTCTGGTATCCTGGAAAGCCAAGCGCTATGCCTCCGGGTCTACCGCGGCAGCTGTCAAGCCGGCTTCTGCACGAAACAGGATTTGACACTGCGGAACTTGATGCCCTATGGGACCAGTTCAGATGTTTGGCTGGCTGCGTGTGGACCAGTGATCCCAATAAGCTTGGGATGGCGATTGATCGTAAAGTTTTTGATCGATGTTTTGTGCCGCCGCTCTCGATACGACCGCCACCACCGAATCTGATCTATGATCGCATGTTCGCTTACTATGACACCAATAACGACGGACTGATCGGCTTCGAAGAATTCCTGAAGGGCCTCGCTGGTCTCAACGATAAAAGCAGAGAAGGAAAACTGAGGCGTATCTTTCAAGGCTATGACATCGATAATGACGGATACATTGACCGAAAGGACTTTTTGAGAATATTCAGAGCATTCTATACACTAAGCAAAGAGTTGAACCGAGAAATGCTTGCTGGAATGGAGGAAGACCTGATGGAAGGCGGTGCTCGAGAAATTATTCACGGGAGCCAGCCTATCAGTTCAGCGTTCCCCAGTAATATTCCGGATGGGCATGTATCTCGAAGTGGAACTGGGAAAGAAGTGGATGCGAATGGGGACCTCACCATTACTGACCACAGAGGTGTTCTCGATGAAGATGCCCATGATATTGGGGACCGCAATCAGATCATCGCAGACATCGCCATCAGCTACCCGGCAACTCATCCGCGTGCTTTCCGACCACAGACTTCGACAGATAGCCCGTTGCCCGGAACAAGCCAAGTCGAGAGTGTTGCGCCGAACATTGACTCGGCGCCTGACGAAAACCCACTGACAGAGAGTTATCCTCCAACAGACGAAAGTGGATCATCCTTACATGACTCTACTCATAGCTGGCCGCCTTTCGGAGTACGAGTCTCAGACATAGTGAACGCGTTGGGGCGTGAAGTGCCACTGTCGGAGATCATCGACCCAGACGACAGAAGAAAAGTACAGTCTGCCGTGTTAAGACGGGTCGAAGCCGAGCTTCAAGCTGACATAGAGCAAAGAAGTAACGACGCTATCCAAGAACGCTGGCGGAGGAGGAGATTCTACACAGACGTGGAAGAAGGCGGATCGGCTCCCCAGGGCTATACGGAAATCGACAGCTCTGATGACGGAACCGGAGACACCGGCGAAGCCATCGACAGCATAACCTCAGCATCGGCATCCAGACCTCTGTCGCCACGGTCTCGGTCCTCTTCCAAAGTCAGGTTCGAAGACAGCGTTACCGACACCGATTACGAAACACGCTCAAACACGTCGTCGCGCAGCATCCCCGTCGGCGAGCGGTGGGGTGGGTACGACATCAGCGAGATAGAGAAAGACGTGGGGAAGGAGATCCTCTACCAAGCAGTGCAACAAGGCTTCAATGAACTCCTCGATCAACTGTTCAGAGAGAAGGAAGACCTGACCATGGAAGCTCATCGCACGCGGAAGGAACGCCGACATCACGCAAAAGAAATCCAAGCTTACGCTGCAGTGCTCAAAGCTGAGCCAGGACTCGGGGATGCCGATCACGAATCCAAGCAGAAGAAGGAGAAAGCAACCCCGGCTGCGTCAGACCAAAGACCGGCACGCAAAGAAGTCGAACTGTCCACCCTCCTCCACGCAGCCGGCTACGGAGACGGCGACGCCGACTCAGACGCCGAGCTCGACGCAGACGCAGATGCAGATGCGCTATCTCCAACCAACCCGCCACCCCCTCCACCCGACCATCCCCTCTACACCCACCAAACCCAGATCTACGGCTACCGCATGCGTGACCACCTCTACAGGGATCCAACCATGCCGCAGTTCCGCCCTAACGACTCGGAAACCATCGCCCCGCCATCTGCCTCTGCCTCTGCATCTGCATCACCATTCCCGTCCACCGGACCCACCACCACTACGACCCTGCCCTCCATGCCACCCATGAACGTAACATCAACAACAACAACAGCAGCATCCTCCCTCCCAGCACAGACCGCGCCAACCGACCTATCCGACTTCTCCTCTCCGCAGACCAGGGAGATGCTGACGAAATACCTCCTCCACGACCGAATCGACGCAGAAGCCAAGACGAGAGGTGGGTTCGGGAGGCTGGATTATGCCGAGTTCGTGCGGGGGATGGTGGGGGATGATACCACCAACAACAACAAGAATAACAGTAGTAGTGGTCGTGGCAGGACTGGGAATGGGAGTGGGAGTAGGAGTGGGGCGGTTGGGGACGGAGACGTAGACGTAGACGTGACGGGACGCGGCATCGGCGGCGACAAGCAGCAACAGTTGCAGCTGGGCCGCTTGGGGTTCGTGGGCAGCTGGATCGAGATGGCTAGTTTTTGACCGGCGCTGCGCTGCACTGGACGGGACGGGACGGGAATGGGGACTTGACCAATAAAGGAAAATGAGGATGAGGATGGGAGGAAAATGAAGCGCGTGAGTGGGGATGGGGAAGGAGGAAATCTCCGATGTTCGTTCGCTTGCTGGCTAGACTGATGGAGGAAGGGTGGGTAGGGGGTATGGTCTGCTTGATATCTTGCGCCGTCACTTCAGGCGAGATACTGCAAGTATGATTGATTGATTGATTGATTGATTGATTGATTGCCAGTATGGGAGTAGGGTGTGGTGCTGCTGAAGGCGCAGTCGCAAAGAAGGGAGCTCTGCAAAGCCTGGCTTAGATACTCCCCCGTTCGAAACTCAGGTGTATGTATGAATAGCACATCCCTAGTATACACCTTGCTCCATACGTACGCATTGTGCTGGCTGAGCTGCATTGCTTGCGCCCTGTATGTCGGCTGGTGACTGGCTCGAGCCAGCCAGCCATGACCGATCCTCTTTGCCCTTTACGGTAGGTGTCTCAGAAGCAACGATGTGATTTTTGCAAAACGAATTTTGAGCCCTGTCTGACTTGACCCTGCCTGTCCCGGCCTTTCGATGGATGAATTTGGTAGCTTGGTCCCGCAACGCTATGGGACCAGTACAAAACTCCATACCCACCTCTTCGACGCTGTGAGTTGTTGTGACAAACCAGACCTCTTCTCTGCGGTCGTCGCATCACAAGACCGCAAAAGCGCTGACATAGCTGACGCTCGAGTCCCTCGCGCTCACCACGTCACTGCTGCGCTCGTATCTGACGAATTTGAAGCGGCCCTTTTCCACCGCACCACTCTCTCCTACCTCGCTGGCATTCTGCTGATTGCTCTCCACTTCCTCCCATCCCGCCATGAACACGCCGATTGGATGGCGTCCGCAGATGGTATTCCCAGTGTCCTTCAGCGCCTTCAGCAAGGCCGCGTGCTTTCCCGTAGCAATGGCGCACATGCAAGCTCGATCCATATGCGCTATGCTTTCATGAACCGCGGGCTCGTTTCGAGCGGGCTTGTCTCTCGATCCGAGGGCGCTGCCCTGAGCTAGATTTGGGTCGTCGTGTAGCTGCGTTGCTGCGTTATCAGCGGGAGATGATATGACCCCGTTGGGTAGGCTGGTAGGAGGAAGGGCAGGACTTGGTGCACTGGGCAGGTAATATGTATATCCGAATCTGGAGCCCCAGTGGCAGAAATCGCTCGAGATGACGAATGCGTTCTCCGGGTCGGCAATGTAGGGTGCGAGGAGCTTGCCGAAGGCGGATTCGGTGGCTGGGTTGGTGCTCCCTACCATGATGGGCACTAGCGGTGGGTAATCTGATTCGGGACGGTCGGGGTATTGTCGCTGGAGGAGGCGGTGGAGGTAGGGGAGCTGCATCTCGGCTGAGTGCTCGGCTTCATCGACGGATTGAGACATGGTGGTGAATTTGAGGGTCCGGTTGCTGACTACTGTTGTGAGGGTCAAGAGTCGTTGGATGGTGGAGAGGTCGAGGGGGAGAGGGAAGGCGGAGAGGGGGGTTGAATACGCTGTTACGCTTGGAAGAGCGAGAGTGGAGAGGGACACATGATGGGAGGGATGGAGAATGAAGATGCGTTTCCTGGTTGATTTGAAGATCAGCAACGCTTCGGAACGCCCTGTTGGATGCTTAGGACGTACGCTTTGGAAAGATCAAGACTTCGATACGCCCAAGCAGCACATGGTCCCGAATATGCATATCCAGCATGGGGAGAAATGACGACTCGGGCACCAGGTATGGGAGTCTTTCCAATGCCGGGAAGTTCATCAGGCACATCAGCAAGCCATTGGTCAATTTGTGCGGTAAGTGTTGGACCAGAGGACGAATACCACGAACCGGCGTGGTAGGCGTCGCGAATGCTCATGACGGGGGTGTAGTGTCGAGATGGCAACCATAGAGGAATATCAGGGAAACAAAGGACAGATTGCAGAAAGCGAATGACGGGAGATGTGGGTCGTAATGGAGTACTGGAGTATTGGAGTATTGGAATGGATTGTTTCCCTCTTCCAGTAGAGGTGGAGGTGGAGGTGGGGCGGAGGGATCAAGTCACCAGTAGATACTGTAAGAGAAGCTGATCAGTCCATCTACAGATCAAAGCCTGGAATCAAATTGCCCAGCATCACCGTGTCCCGTGTCAGCTATTCTGGCAGCCTTACTACGTAATAGATAGTTTCTATGCACCCGTCCGCCCCCACGCCCCGCCCGTCGATCCGATGCGGCTCCAAAATCATCGCGTCACAATCAATGCGCGTTCCATTTGCCCGCGGTCCCAGGTCCCAGGTCCCATATCCCATACAGTACCACGTACCAGCACCCAGAATGCCCAGAAGGCCACTTCCCTACAGTTCTTAACTTCTTGGGTCTGGTAGAGAACAACTGGATCCTCAAACCATGGGCCACAAACGAAAAGCCTCGGATTCTCTCTCACCGCACCAATCGCACCCCATCACCAACCATACTCCCCCAGCAGGATGGAACTCTCCAGCATCCTACTTCTCCAACAACCTAAACTCTTCACGTACACGTAAGCGCCTAAGGGACGGCCGACCCGACGAGGAAACAATCCACCAGAACACCCTCTCCAAACTGTACGCGGCGCAGCAACAACGAAATGAGCAATCGGATGCGCATCAAGACCACAGCATCCCCTTCACTCCCTCACCTACACCCTCTCGCACCCTCCCACGCACCGAATCAACAACATCCGCAACCAACACCATTCCACATCACAGGGAAAAAGCCCAAGCCTCACTGTACGCCTTCTTTGGCGGCGGCCACAACCAATCTGTTCCACAGATCCCAGGCCCCGACCCACAATCCAGCCACGCGACTACGCTTCCATCCGTGGCGACCGCCACTCCCCAGTGCGAGGATTGCTCTGCGCCTCTTTTCCCACTCTCCGCTTACCCTAACGACGTGACGACGGTGGCAGGAGACACGGAGATGATGGACATCGACGCCACCGCTGTGGGCTACGGCATTTCTAGTTCCAGTGATGAGGGAATCGCGTATTCGTGTGTCAACTGCGGTAAAAGAGTCTGTGATACATGTGCGGTCAGGGGTGATTGGCGGGTGTGTTTAGAGTGTGCAAATCCCGGGAATGGGAGCAGATTCAGCCAAGGGTACGGATCGGGATATGGGTACAGTAGCGGCAGTGGAGGGAGCTGTGGTGCAGAAGCTGGAAATATGTCCGCCCAGGGAGCTGGAGCTTCGAGGATGGGAGATAAGAGGTGGGTGGGCGGTATTGGATGGCTCTGATCAAATGAAAACCAGCTGTTTCATTAATGGTGTTTGTGACTCACGGTTGGTGGTATGAGCATGGGTTTTTATTGGAAATGAAGCATTTTAGGATACAGACAGCCGCTCGATTATAGAACACGGACAGAACCGCGAAGATTTGGTTCTTATCAATTGCCACACACGTATGACTATGACGTGAATGAAATGTAGTCCACCATAAACTTCTGCCCATGTCTCTCGTAAGCTGTACGCGGTGCTCATGTCCCACGTTGACATCCCTCGTCACCAATGGAAAATACCCAGGACGGTTTAGGGAGGGTCTGGATTTGGATTTTGGGGTCTGTGGTAAATCGTTCTGCTGCTTAGATACTAGAGGCAACAAGAAGATGGAGAGAGAGTTGCCTCGCGTGGGACTGATCAGCTGACGTGAAGTTTGTGCCGCGTGTGTATGTGGGACTGAAATGCGTGAAAGGTTGCGCAAGTTTGTCGGAGGGCCCCCCCAATGCAATGTGTTCTGCTCTGGCGCTTTCCTCTGGGTGGAGCGTGCCGTAACCTGAATTTAATAGGGGAAAAAGAGCGTGCAGAGGAACGTAGCGAAACCGTACGCTTTTCTGCATCAAGAATAGAGGTAGATCTTGGGGAATGGAAGACAGATGGTGCTCAGGGATGGGACAGAGGAAGAAGAGGTGCTGCGAGTCGGTAGAAGAATAAAGATATGTTCAATAAATCCAATATGGTAGCTGGATGCTGCCCCCAGCAATTGAGCATGCGCGTTAGTATTCGGCGCCCCTTCTACCTTCCATACGCTTCTTTCAAAGTGCCTGAATGGAAGGGGAGAAGGATGGAAGCAGTAGTGTTTCCAAGTGAGGTTAAGGATGGAAGCAGTAGTGTTTCCAAGTGAGGTTAAGGGTGTCAAGAAGGAAATGTAAGTACTAACCAACCAAGAATTTGAAGGAGAGCGAATGAGATAGGACTCGGTATGAACTTGAAGAAAGAAGGAAATATTCCTATCGTCGTGAGACACTAGTAGGCCTTCGCTGGAAGTAATAGAAAGTTCGGAAATTGATTACAATTGTCTTGCACATGGCCCAAAGATCAATGTACTGTTGCAACTGGAAGACTGCAAAATTTGTGTAGAATAAATTACTGTACTGGTGGTTGAGATATATATTACAAGAAGTGCACAGGACATCTCATCAAGGCATGATCGTCGTATGATCCAGCGATTTTCCGATCAAAGATAGCTTGTATGCTATTGCCCCACTCTAGTAATGTAACATCTGGTTATAAGCTTAAACAGGACAGGTAGGCGTTGTTCTTTGAATCAGGCGGAGTGACCTTTGTCGGAGTTGAGACCTCTCTTTTCACGGCCCTTCTCGGACCACGGAAAGTGTGCAACTGGGATGATGAAGAAGCTGTAGAACACATGCATTAGCAGGAGGCAGTATACACAAAGTGGAGGAATGTATGAACTCTCGATAAGGAAATTGTTCGATGAAGCATGATCATCTCCCAGTGCCGACATATTCACCAAGCATGCAAAATAGAGACACACCTATTGGAAGTATCTGCAAGACCGGCCAGAGCATTGTACCAGGCCAAGAAGGCCGCCAGAAGACCAAATACACCACCGGCAATAGTCAATTGTGGATGTACATTGCCCTCAGCATCCATTTGCATAAAGGAAATGGCGAGGCAGAGGAAGGCAAGGTCCAAAGTAAAGAACAAAGCAGAGAAAGCAACAGTTGATTTGAGTGTACAGATCAGAAGGATGGTGGTGAAGATAAACCAGCCCTGTGCTATATATTAGATATCTATTGTAGCTCATGCAAGATGGCCGATGAGAAGCGGGAAACATACGAAAAGATAGAGTCCGAACGAGTTGTGAAAAGCCTGGACGCCACCCTCTTCTTCGAGAGTTGCAACGATTTGAAAGCCACCAGGAGTCAAGATAATGGCAAATGACAGCCAAAATCCGCCATATGATGACAAAGCTGTTGCGCCGAACGTGTTGCCAACAGCCATTTCCCTATAAAGATGGCGGGGTTAGCATTGATGCAAGTCAGCGAGCACCCCAGGTACTTTGAACACACCACATGCCGGCAAGTAATTGTACGAGCCCCCCATACCCAAATGCAATTGCGATAACAACATTCGGCGCAGAGAGATTGAGAGTACCCAGGTTGATCAAGCTCAGCACAAAAGTGGTCAGCGCGAAAGCGCACAAACCGAGAGGAGCTGGGTTGGCGAACTTTCGCTTCTCGACTCCTTTGTACAGACCAGGTTGGAACTCACCTCCGAAAGCTGGGAGGCGGGTGGAGTCGTTCGTGCGAGCATTGGCCAAGGGTCCGTAGCCGAGTCTAGCTGCTCGTTTGGCTGTTTCATGCTCTTCATGGTTCATGTTCTCTGGAGATCCGTTGAGGCCCAATTTGGCCTCGGTCATTCCTTCATTGTTTGGGTTGCCATTTGTGGCCATTGTGTAGCGCCAATAGGAAGATGGAGATGTGATTAATGATAGCTGGGCTGTGTGGATGGTGCCTAAGAATGGCTTATAAAACAAAGCTTGTGTGACCAGAAGTCGAAGCTGGTAGGATGAAAGGGACGGCAGGATGAGGAACAATATACAACTCTGCGTCCAAAAGCGGGGGTGGATAGTTTTATGGGGAGTGATGGTAGTTGATCTGACGTGGATCTGGGGTAGAAATTTGACTAAGGTACCACGCTGACTCGCTCGTCGGTAGATCGTTCTGAGCTATGTGGACGTTCAATGCTGAAGCCACTCGGGCTGATGGAAGTTCCTGCATAGCTTGTTACCGCGTTGGTCAGCATTTGAATGGTCCTCCAGAGGCATTATGCAAGCATATATGCAGATGCTCCGGAATATTCTTGCAGCACTCTGTACCACAGCAGCCTGGTTATGTCTACTTTGATGGAATAGCCTGTTCTCGGGTTGTTTCTGTGATAGGAACTTGGGGATCCTTCACGTCATCTGGAGATGAGGTCAAACGCTAGCCAAGTCCAATGGCGCAGCTAAGCTTCAAGTTCCTTAGAAGTACGCCTCTAGCGAGTAAGTGCATCTTTAGCCATCAGTGACTGACGACAGCTTTCTACAACTCCACATACCCAGGAAATCACGGCAAATTCGGGGGTACGGCAGAAGTATTCTCGTGCTAGCCCACCGGCATTTGTGCATCTTTGAGGGACACCGAGCGAAATATGGAAGAGACATCGTAATTTCGTAGACGTAGCACTCAGTGCGTGTTTGGCGCCGGTCCGAAGGTCCGCAATTGGCAACCTTTCACAGTTGGCATCGTGATTTCATTCTGTTGACCCCTAGGCAGTTGAGGGGAACGTTCCAGATTGCGTACGCCCAGGACGTGGCATCCCAATCTCCAACCCATGGAGTGCCTTTCGTGCGGTGACCTACCGCGTAGACCATGCAGTGCAAGCATCTTGTTTATGATGAGCCATTAGGATTGGTAGGCGGCGCTATTTGGAAAGCGTCGGCCCCGGTTTCAGATTTCTGAGGAAGGAGCAAGAACACGGAGAACACAGGATCCACCAAATCCACCGAATCCACCGCGAAACCCACCACAGAATCCACCACAGAATTCAAGGGCCTTTCAAGGGGCACTGTACTGTTATGCCCGCCAAGCATGCCAAGTGCGTACGAAGCACGTGCCCTGCGCATGTTATGCGTGCCTGGAGGACCCTGATAGATTCTACGTTATTTTACGCATCAAATGGACTTAAAGGGCTGTTCTGCTACTTATATCCTTCTTCTTATATATAGATTCTAGTTCTTTGCGTTTAATAAGTCAATCTCTGACCCCCTACTGTTCTATTGCCCTTGCACTCCCTTGAAATCCTAACATTTACCCTATTATGTAGAGATCAACTTGTTATTCTACGCTGGAGCAGAATGGATCAACCTCTCTATTCCTGGTGTGTAGCTAACTGGAAATCTAAGATGCAAAAGTTCGGACGAATAGAGCTCTGGGCGCCAAGGCCCCACAACGCACTCTGCGTAATGGGAGTCAGTGAGGGGTACATCAATTAAGTGTGGTTCGAAACCCACAAGCGCTGCCCTTTTGGCGGAGTGGTTGATGTATCCCTTTTCTATGGGTTCACATAATTTGTATGACGTAAAAGACACTCTAAGACTCCAACGCTTGCTAAATCTATCGATTGCTCAGAGTACCAGTAGCTAAAACTACCGATGGCCGGACGTACCACCTTAATGTAACGTTGTTATTAATCTGTGCAGCACACTCCTAATTAGCAACAGTACGAGCGCCGGTATCCTCACACACCCAAATCTTTAAGCCGCCAGTTTCAGCTCGTCATCCTTCTACGAAACTAATTGCAACTAACAGTAACACAGAAACAAGTTGAACAGTCAGAATCAAGCAATATTATTTACACGACGCTTATTTCGATGTCTTTCAAACTCTTCTATCTCTAAAATAGAGCCAGCAACATTGATATATTGTAAGACCCGAAACGCTGAGTAATCCTGTTGCATGTCAGTTGGCCACGTTACCAACCCGGAGACATTCGATTGAGGCTGAATGTGGCTTCCGCTGGTAAACGAAGTCCCTTGTTCATCACATCCCACCATCAATCGCTAATCCCAGAGAGCTGATCCTACAGGTTTCAACTGCTGGACTAAATCTCAGCTCCGCGCCCATACTTGGAAATCCAACTCAAAGTGGGTCCATACCCAGCTCTGCTCTGGACTTCTTCGTTTGGTTATGGGTGTGTAAACACATAAGCTCACTGGCGTACCGGAGAAGTACCCATCAGCTAGTCCAAGCCATCCATGGGATTTTGGCATATTCGGAAGACAGCCTCCAAGCCTTCCCAACTCGTCATTCGTCATGTCCATTGATAAGCTTGCATGTATGAATGCTAAGTCTAACGTCCTGGCAAATATTATAATTAGCATCGTGCAAAGGAGTCTGGATCGTCGATTTCTTCAATCCACAATGGCGAAAGGACGTGGACCACGATATTGATAGATGCGCCTGGTCACCCGCTGTTGGAAAGCGTAAGTGCTGACAGGGCGTCGTCGTTCCTGACAAGACCTTGGAAGGGACGACGGGCTTTGGTCCGGCTCGGGTCGGTACATGAAGAGGGCGCCAATATGCAGAGCTTGCTGCCTGTGGACCTTCGGACCCGGGTTGCAGCGGCTCTTCTCGCGCATGGCTCGCCTCCAATAGCATCGCTGGTCGAATATCTCGCCTACTCATTCTTTTGTATGCAGGGCCCATTTCACACTAATTGAGCAAAGCCAAGAATAGCCACAAGGTATCACTGATGTCGTCTGAAGACGCCTAACTGCCACAATTCAAGTGACCCGAAATTCATATCTACTACAAGGCGCTGATGCAGGGGATAAAACGATCCAAGGCAGAGCAAAAGAGGTCTTCAAGATCGTCTGATCTGGTTTCGCCCTTGTATAGAGAGTCTTGAGTACTAGCTCGATTTACAACATGTCTTTCTGGTGCGATGGCTCGGTCGTCGGAAATCCGGGCTCGACGTAGTATTGGGTCCTGTCCTGAACAGGATATCCAACCTTAAGATCAGTGTGACTCAGAAATGAGTCGTCAGAGTCAGCACTGCCTCGTGATGCCTTCCAACGAGCTCAGCTACCCAACGCCACCAGAAGTTCTTGCAGCTGTTCCTTCCCACAGTCAAACTCATTCAGTGCAGTGCTCCTTGACGACCCGGGCAATGCCATGTCGGCGCAGACAAGTTCCGTGCCAAGCTGGCCAAACTGGGAATTCCCGTCGAGGGTACTTCATTTGTATATGGTGGGGCTCGACAAATGTCCCAACTCTTCAGCACGAGATTAAGGCCTACAATGGTTACCAATACGATGGGACTGCTCACAATGAGAGCCCACCCTGTACTTGGACAACTTTCTTTCACTTGAGGCTGAGGGCTTCTGCTAGGCTGAGGCACCAACACCGGACCGAGCCCTCCCAACTCTTCTGATATTTTGGTCAGATGCTCAGGTGGGAACAGTGTTTCAGTTATCTAAGGCGACGCCTTACAGGCTGTGCGGTGAAAGGACTTTCTCACACTGGGAGCGTGACTCCAAAAACACTGGGATCGAAACTACCTTTGCTGTTCTATGTCTTTCAGGCTCGTATTACTCCATTTGTGGCACTGCCTTTCCTTCTTTGGCAACAACGTGCCTGCCGCTATGAGCCTTTCATCACAACTGTTGCTTTGCACAGATATGGATGTGGGCTGATTCTGTATCATTGACCGCTCTAGTCCTTTCATCAACGAAGTGTTGTTGCATTCGCAACCCGTTTCGTAATAGACAAAACGTTTATTCCTCCTATTTGTTGCGTCCCCGGAACGCCCCGGAGTGAGGGCTGAGCTCACGTTGCTCGTGTCCAAGCAGCTCTCAACTCGTATCGCCTCGTCGAAATAAGTCGCTTCTCATTTTGAGTTTTCTAGTGTTATCCAATCTTATCTGGTGCGAGAGACAGTCATTAACCGAATAAAACTTCCCATGCCTCTTCTACTGTCTCTGCGAGCGTATATAAGGTTTCCATCTCCCAATGTTGAAGATGAGCAGCTACCCTCTTCAATCGTACAAAAACGCTCCAACGGCATTGCTGCTTTTCCTTGGATCAATCGCCTTGTCAGCTCTTATTCAGACCTCTTTGGCAACCTCTTAGCTCGTCTCTGTTACAAGCACAATTCATCATGCGCTTCCACGGGGCAATATCTGCGCTTCTTCTCGTTGCATCCCACTATACTTGTGCATGCCCTACACAAATCGATGAGCGTGAGGCAGCTGCCCACCTATCTCCTATACTCAAAGGCCGCGACGTTACCATCAACACGTACGACTATGTCCCAACTAACGGACCCCTGACTTGGCACAAGACTCCTGGCAACGGTTTGTGCAAGTCTGGGACTCGCCAATCCCCTATCCTCCTAGGCAACGAAATCCACCAGACCGGCGTGGGCGCCGTCCAATTCAGTGCGCCTAACGCGGCAGGCAAGCTCGAGCACAAAGGGACGGGTATTGAAGTCAAAGAAGTGAAGGGAACCCTGAAATACGCCGCGCGCACCTACGAACTAGACAATTTTCATTTCCACACGCCGAGCGAGCATCGCATCCACAAAGAGCATTACCCTGTCGAAATGCATATGGTGCACAGAGACACGAATGGCAATAATACCCTTGTGCTCGGCTTCGTCATCCAGCTCTCTACTAAACAGTACAGTAGCCTGCCCCATGTGGCACTCGCAAAAGTGGGCCAGATTTCTCCAGGGCAGCACGTAATGACCACTACGCTTCAATTCGATGAGATTGCCTACTATACAAGCCACCAGAGATTCTACAGTTACGGTGGTAGCCTGACCACCCCACCTTGTACCCAAGACATCCAATGGCTTGTCGGCACCGAGCCTCTGCATATGGATGTGGGCACCTACAATGCGCTCAAACACGCCGTCAAGTACAACTCACGTATTATACAGAACTCGCCAGGGAGTACAAACGTGATTCAACTCGCTTGCTAGAGTGTGCGGGGAGAGCGAGAGGAGGAAGCGAGATATGCCGGTATGCTTGTCGTCAAAGAGTTCGGGAAAGTTTTCTGCTAGTCTTCTCCGGTGTTTTCTCTGTTCTGTCTGAGTGTCGCTTATTTCCGACCTAACCAACTACATTGTCCAGATTTCTGGGGACCTTTATGCTCCAGTATCATAATTTTTAATTGTCAGAAAACGCTCCTCGATTTGTCAGCCGTTAGTCAATGGTGTCCTTTCATTGGATCCATTGTCTCCTACCTTGCACCTACTGGTACTTCTACATATGAAATAGCCAACTATGTTCGGGTTGATACTACCTCTTGACCATTTCTTCCTGAGGTTGAAGACGGAGCCGGACGCTGTCGAATAGCGCACGCCATTAATAACACTAGTAATAACAATATAAGGGATGTTCCTAGCTAAGCTTTAGCCATCCGCTCTTTTTAACCATCTTTGCTCTGGTATGAGGCATCAGTATTGTTAACGTAGATTAGTACTAGCTAGTTTTTGGTACGATAGCCCGGCGTCCCCTAAGGCGCCAGTAAATCTTTGACCCCTTAGTGATGATAATGATTAGCACTGGCCTAGGAGCCAAACAGACTATACTCCTTTAGTAAGATGTATCTTCGTCAATTTTGTGTCACTCACCAAATTTCTAGCTTGGAGCCAACAGTATTTATGCCTCCTACCGTACGTAGTATGCCCCACCGCCTAGTGATAATACGCTAGCTCGAGAAAGGCTAGCTTCTATTTATCTTAGTTAGCGTATATTGAAAACTTTTGAAGCACCACTCCGTATCGATTGCTGAAAGTACCACTAGCTAAAACTACCACCAGCCGAATGTACCACCAGCTGAATGTACCGCCAGCCGAACCAGTTGGCATGACGTCTCCACCGCCCCTAGGCCCGGATCGTCTTACTTTGCACCGGTATGTACTCATCTCCTTTCCTTGCATGCGTCTCCCTTCAACCTAACTGTCCCTTTACCTACTTCTTTCCTTAGTCAAAATCAAATTCAAGCTCCTTCAGTCCTGTCAAAACCCCAGATTCTTCCTGGCAAGCCGGATGTTGCACCTACTGGAACGAAGCCTTCGCTGGCTGATCCCACATTGAATGGGTATGTGCTCACCTTCTTTCCTTTACTGCTAGTACCTTTAACCATATCGTTCCCTTACTTACTTCTTTCCTTTCTTTAATCCACGCAGAACAAAAGCCTCATTCCCGCACGAAGCCTCGGCGGCACCTGGCACCTGGGACACCGTGTCAGTTGACATGGTGTCTTGTGCCGGTAATGCCCCTGGGCCGGACGAAGACAGGGATTCAGATGACGATATCGAGTTACTGGAAGATATTACCATGGAATATTATTTGAACCTGACGGAGACGCTTTGCCCAGAGATGTTAGCTGGAAAGGCTTGTAGGGAGCCCACATCTTGTTCTGCACCGTTTAAATTATGCCCAAAGCTTCCAGGTTGGGGGAGTAAGTTTGTTGATCTCTATATGAAGACCTGACTAACCACTGTCACAAGTGCGAACATACTACTTTCTATCACGACGATGTTATTCATGTCCGTCCAACTTGCAAGTCTATATTTAAGGGAGTCCGTTGCGACCGGAGAGGGAAGGGGGAGGAGTGCAGCTACGGCCATGATCACAAGCACTTGAGAGGACTCATCGAGGCTTGGAGGAGAGCAAGGGCAGACGCACGTACGCGTTCGAGCAAGCAATGAAGTATTCGCCTCGTAATGGGGCAACAAATGTTTCGAGTGGGCAGAGGAAACGACGAGCCAGAGCTGCTGCTAGGGCAGCAGCGTCACAGCCACCACCAGCAGCAAGTTCTTAGAGAATGAATGACCGGATGAGAATCTGTCTTTGTACATGGGACTAGGGTTTAACTCATGCACTGCCGTTATGAATGAGCCGTCAGTCAGCTCTACCTCGTGATGCCTTCCACCCCACCTAAACGATCTCATCTCCCCACCGCTCCATACCAACACAGACCGAGTACCGCACCGATGACGATAGCGAGCGGTGGTGGTACTTTGAACCATGCACTTTCAGCATAGGTAACCGTGGCGACCACAACCCACCAAGGGTTGAGAGCGAGACTTCGACCACTGTTCACTTCAGGAGTCAAATAACCAATCTCCCACAGCCTATATACCGCAGTGAACACCAACCCAACCGCAGTCGCGTTAACCCCTCGGAGCACATTCAGTACCCCTGGATTTGTTCGCATCACTCGCCAGAACCCTTGCACAGCCACGGCCAGTGCCAACCCAGGGAAGAAGATTCCAACGAAGGCGATTAGAGAACCGATAACCGTGGGATATTGGCTCCGCTGCAAGGTGAGAGCTCCAAGATACACCGCGAAATTGAAGTTCGGACCCGGAAGCGCCTGGATAATTGCCAATCCCAAGAGAAAGTCACGGCCAGAGACCCATCCTGGATCCACAACGTAGGAACGAAGTAGCGGAATAACGACCGGTCCTCCTCCGAAGATAATGGTACCTGCAAGGTACATGTTTGCAAAGAGCGAAAAGCTAAGTGGTAACGGACGTAGCAGACCACGGACGAGAAGTACCGCGATGAAGGAAGCTAACAGAACATCAGCTCTGCGGAAGTCAGTGCACGAGAGGAATACTTACCGAAGAAGGCAATGATAATAGGAACTCCCAACCGGATCCGTATTGTATGGTCTTTTTGGACAGGCGCTTCCGACAGTTCGTGGGCTGAACTCCCATGCGGGGCTGACTGCCTAGATGAAATAGCATTGTTCCTCCGATGGGCCACGTTTGGTAAGGAAGAAGTGTCCTCCAGCGGAACAGCATTATCATTCGCTGTATCCTCACTAAACTCATCTTGAGAACGCCGGAGGCGACGACGTGCTTTATACTTTACAATCTGCGGCTTCAAGTGGCCATCCCATAGAAAGGTAGCAAGACCTCCAATGATCATGAGGACCGGAAAGTAAAAAAGCGCATTGTGACACACCCCTGCACATGCTCCAAAGATGACGAGGATACGTGTGATCTTGTCTTTGATTGCTTTTTCGGCAAGCTGGACTGCCGCCAGGGCGATGATTCCTACGGTTGAAGCGTTGAGCCCAGAAAGCAGTGCATATACAGGAGAGGGAAGGATTTCGCTCATCCGCTGCACTCCAAGAGACAGGCCGTACATTGCGAGAGCTCCTGGGAAGCTGTGCCCATATTCATCAGTTTTACATCTTGAGTTGAAGGGTCCTATTCGAGACTCAATGTACTTAGGGTTGGGCATACCTCCAAAGGATGAAGACAAACAGCGCTGGAATGAATCCAGCATGCAACAACGTGATACAAAAGATCATCTTCGTGCTCGCTGGTCCCGGCAGTCCTTGGCAGACAGCGAACAGTTCCTGATACTGGCAACTCCATTTAGTCACGTGCATCGCCGAGCATTGGGTAGATGTTACCGTTTGTTCATCGATCCATTTGTTGCCGCCTTTCCCCTCCACAAAACGACCGTATATGATTTGAAAGTGAACCGGCGGTCCACCGAAGGCAGTAAGCCCGAGATCCCATGTGCGCAGAAATACCTCGAGAAGCCTGGTTGACAAGGATTTGTTCAGTTGCGTTGGATCCAGTTCCCTCCGCTTGCGACTGATGAGCGAACTTAGGGCTCTCAACGGTCGACGAATGTTGAATGCTGCGGCCATGAACAGACACGCGGTGCTTGGGAGGTCTCGGTGTGTAAGCAGTTTCAATCTATGGGGACTCTACGTAGTAACTTACCTCAGTTCCTCAGACGTGATTGTGACTAAGCTACTTACTAACTCAGTGTGCGCCACAATGTCTGCTTAGCCAACGACTAGCCCATCTCAAGCATAGCGTGTGTGGCTATGCATACTAAGCCCATCTGGGAATCCAAGGCAAACTCTGACGTCTCGATTTACCTCATCCAGTATTCCCTGTCTCACTGAATGTGCTCTCTTCCTTATAGGGAATAGCGTTGCCGCAACCTAGCGTCCTAGTTTACATTGTAAGAACATCAAAATTTCAAGATAAACTTGAAGCCAGACTGACTGACCTTCCTCCATCACTTTGGTACTTGGTGAGTCAGCGCCTGAATTACACAGCTGAATGACTACCTTGATTGGGAAGTTCAGCTCCTAAGAGGCTCTTGGCACCCTCAATACAAGTGATCGACCTTGGAGTCGTATAATCAAATAAGTCTGTTCTGTTCTGTCAGACAAAAGCTAGTTTACGGTCCTCTGAAGGCCGCGGTCCTTTTGGTCCAACATGTTCTTACCCACAACGTTTAAGATTTACGTATTCAATATACAGAATGGGTTACTAGGGCACAAGAAAATGATACTGTATTCAACTTCGTTGATGAAACTGACTGTCATTTTGAGGGGCATCCTAGGAAGAAGCCAAAGATTACTAAGTCAAAGGACGCAGATTCGAATCTCTAGCACGTTATGACTCTGCTGAGCAGTTTCAATTGATGGTATGAAGTGCAATCAGACCGTGGAAAGATGAGATAAGGTTCCACTCTTGAATATGGGAGCCAGAAGCGATAATCTTGGTATTCATAAGAAGGCGTGGGACTCTCTTGGAGATATGGAGATGTTAAGAGCTCCTTGGATGCCTAATTCTCCTGGTTTGAATCAATTTGAGTTAATTTTGAGAGTAATTTCCTCCTCTGAGAGTGTAAAGGAGCTGGCCAAGGGTAGAAAAACGTTACGAAGTGCACTCCGAGGACATAAGACGGTGTGCTAAACACTATACTGACGGCTATCGTGACAAAATGACCCGAGTTCTGAGGCGGCGACAACTTCAGAGAATAGCTGGATTGGTTGGCCAGTGGAATCCCCTGCCTTCTCCACTCGAACCATCTATCTTACACCTGGTTAGAAATTGGCGGTAGTTAGAACGCACTTGCTGGCGGCACCGAGTAGGTGCGGAGTACGTAGTAGGTACACGCCAGATTTGCAACGGATACCTATCCGCAACAAAAACTGCTTGGTGTTTTGAGTCCCAGAGCATATTTCTGTTATTCAAAACCTTGCTGGCGTTACTTTCGGAGATAGGATTGATTCAGATAGCTCAGATAGACGTTTGGGAAATGAATATTACTTGATTCTGGCTGTTCGACTCATCTCTGTGTTGGTTTCGATGGCAGCGAGCTTAAATTGGGCTTCAAAATTTTGAGAGGGACAGAGATATCGGCCCTAGCTAACCGTTGCGGGTGGGGAACCGTTGCGGGTGGGTATCCGTTGCACATATGGTCCGGAGCTGGGTGCCGAAAATAGTGGGACTTCCGTCCCACCCTCAAAACAACCCCCTTTTTTCTATCTTCTATTATTCAACCAATTGTTATTCAAATCAGCTGAAAAATGGCCAGAATTCGCAAAACTAGTCGAAAAAACTGTCAACAGCCTGATTCGTCAATTTCGATACCCACAGAGCCTCCACGTGAGCCAAATACTATAGTCGATACTCCACGTCGTACGCGACTTCTTTGCGCCGCGCAGGCTACAGCTGGCAAATTACCCCGAAAAAAGCTATTCGAATCACTTGGTATACCAAAAAAAACAGGCTATCGAATCCTCAAATCACAATCTACGCGCCGTGGCAATAACGTTCATAATCGTGGTCGAAAACGCGTTTTGGAACCCCATCAATGTGAGGCTATTGAGACGGTTGAAGATAGCTCATTTCGCGCTGCATCTGCCTCTTATTATGCCATAGCAAGCTCTATTGGCCTAGCTTAAGGATCTGAACACGCAATTCAAAGAAATATGGCTCAGTTTAGAGTGGGCACCTATAGGGCACAACAGAAAAAATACATTCATTCCAAAAATGTCAAGATACGCGAAATATAGGGATTTGAACGTCGGTATTGGGATTTAGAGAAATTCAAGCAGTACAAATACAGTGACGAATGTCATTTTGCATGTGGCCTACAACGTCAAGCTATGGTACATCGTCGACGCGGCAGAGAAACACGAAATGCTCCTTCAAAGATTCAATTTCGATTGAAACGGCGTAATCAAATTTGGCATGTATTTGCGTACATTGGATGGAATTACAAGAGTCCCTTACACTTCTACACAGGCGCAGGAAGAGGTGGACGGCTTACTCAAGCTGATTATCTCGTTTTTTTAGAAGAAGTTATTGCTCCTAATTGGGATAAGGATTGGATACTTCTAGAGGATAACGATAATGCTCATGGCACTCGTGGCAAGGCTGACAACAAAATCAAAAAGGCCAAAGCTCGTTTAGGGATCCAATGGGAAGCTAATTGCCCAGAATCGCCTGATTTGAACCCTATAGAGAGCATCTGGAGGTTGTTGAAGCAGAGGCTAAAGAATCGAGGCCTTATTACTGATCCAGAGGAGCTGCGGCGAGCAATTGAGGAGGAGTGGGATAAAATCACTCTGGAGGAGATCAATAAGGCAATTGCTACGATGCCCAAAAGAGTAGCTGCCGTAAATGAGCGAAATGGTCTTTCTATACCATTTTGAAGATAGAAGTAATAGAGTGGAGTGGGACGGAAGTCCCACTATTTTCGGCACCCAGCTCCGGTCCGCTCACGTTTGTC
Organism: Endocarpon pusillum Z07020; assembly: GCF_000464535.1. NCBI lineage: Eukaryota > Fungi > Ascomycota > Eurotiomycetes > Verrucariales > Verrucariaceae > Endocarpon > Endocarpon pusillum. The sequence goes on from NW_006913582.1 coordinate 346,623, forward strand.
GCCTGAATTGTACTCGAGAAGCCACTCCTCATTATATCAAGTCACAGTTCAGCCTGGCGGACGTTTAGTCTAGGTGGCCCCAGTCTTGCTTTGAGATCGCAAGCTATCTCCATTCGAGTTGAAGAGTTCTTATGAAGCGCCAGTGTACTGCTTAGTTACTGACTATTTCTTAGCAGGAAAGCCATATTGATAAAACTTTTTCAAACAATGCATCCTTGGGGCAACTTGCGGAGACCGTCTTTGTTGCTAAAGGCGCTCTGTGCTTCGCGCCATCTACGTGTGGGGCTTGAGGAAGTGGCTGATGGAGTGTGGCTTCGAGATCCTTCAGCATGTTTGGCTTTCGTCCTTTTGTTGCTGCCTGCTGCGCCCCAATGAGCAAGGCAGACTCTCTCAAACTATGCTCGCACCTCAGCTGCCAGGCCGATGAAATCCTCGGTAAGACAGCGATGATACCAAATGCAAATGGATACAGAAGCACGGGTGGAAATTTCGAAGGAGTGTGTCTAAGGATTTGGAGCTGCGAGTAGTTCCTGCAGAAAGCGATAACCGAGGATCCCTGGCCCTAACTTAGTAGATGCAGGTAACTCGACGACGGTAAACATCCTTCCCAGCCTGACCTTCTACAAAAATCACCAGCAGGAGTTACGATTGCGTCGACTTGCGTAGCCTCTCTCCAGTCAACCTGGGCGCAGCAATTGGACAGCTCCACCGTCAACCACACCTCTGGTGGGGTCTTTTTGGTGAAAGCCCCGTCGGCCCAGAATATGACTCCCTTAGGCCCTCCATGTTCGTTGCCTGGTGCCTACGACTTGCACCTCAACGCCAGGTCCTTTCAAGTACACAATTTAAGACATTTGCGACTGCGATGACTCTTCACCCCTTAGCGCAGGCTGCCTGTCGATGTTTGCCTGCTCCGTGGGCAATGGAGGCGTTGCGCATTACTCCTGACTCCAGGCACCAGGGCACCAATTCTCTGCGCCAGAATGTTTCGATATATAAAGAGCACTTGCTCACCCTTTCGATCTATCTTCTTCAAAGACCTTCAATCTGGACCACTGTTATACAAGCCTTTTACATCTACATTCCTCGGCCCCAATCTGTTTCCGTCCCTACTCGCTGCCGCGCCTTGACACAGCCACTCCTGTCATTACTTACTCTTACGTGGTTGCATCGAAGACTCTTCACAAAAGCAGGCTAGCTGCTGTTCACCTCTCTAATTCAGCCAGCTTTTAAACCTACCACTGGTCGAACCAATCACGAACTCGTGTGGAAAGAGTTTCAATTGAAGACACCATTACGACAGCACAACTGCAGTACTACCGAGCCAACTAAAAGGACTGCAATCACACGGCACAATGCCCAAATACTATGAATCGTCATCGTCGTCCTCCAGCCGCTCTGGTGGCGAGAAGATTTACTGTGAGCCTCGTCGTGGTACGTCTCATCATCAATGGTCAAGCAAAGTCAAAGATGCTGTTACTAACTCCAAGTTTTCAGAGCGCGAAGCCTCAACTCGACAATCAACGAAGAAGAGAGAAGTCGAGGTTCACAACCACAACAAGCCAAGCACGGAACCCCGGCGTCCGAATAACACTGCAGACAACAGGTGGAGATGAAGTCATATATAGGGATTGAGCTATGAATGCCATGTAGCTGGTTCCTGTGCTGAGCGATAGAGATAATGGCTCTACGGGTGGGCGCATCGGGAGTTGAGCATAAAGCAGAGAACACTTCGTGAAGCGGAACAAGTTTTGGTTGTATGGATCACTTTCACGGTGTACTGGCGCAGGCGGGGTGAGAATTGGGATCCGGCTACTTTTCCCTTCTGTTGAGCTGCCCGTTTTATATCAAGAGGATACCACATACATCAGGGACGCAAGTCATTATACAATATACTTTAGCGTAGATAGGTACGCAAGTCTCTTTGCAGTGACTCATTCCAGCTCCTTGCAATATAGAGCAAACATGAGTGCATTCACCTAAGCCCTAAGTGAACATGCGACTGGTTTTGGGCGGTAGTTGGTTCATGTCCCCGGAAGCACTTGTACTCATGACCTCATCCCCACTGTAATGTCGTTGTCAGCAGTACACCTTTAACCAGTATCAAAGACGGGCTTTACATCCACAAAAGTTCTGCTGACTCACCAAGGTGCTTACCACTGACAAGTTTTGCAGACCAAAGTGTGTGTTGCTCGTCCTGCTTTTATTCCCGTCACGTTGTCACGTTATCACATTGCCACGTTGCCGCCAGGTGGTCAATGAAAAGCTGAGATCTGCTTAGATCGACCAGCAGCTCCAATCCCTCAAGCATCCGGAGCTTTTCTCCATGGGATGATGGAAAGGTGGACCACATTCGGCTGTGATTTCCTTAGTAAGTGTCATATGCAACCTACCATCCTGGCCGCCTAAAAAGGCAATTGCCAGAATCCCATGGCATCTTGGCCTCTTTGCGGGAGATGGCAAATCATTCCCTTTCTTTCCTGGCATGTCCAAGTCGCTCACGACGTCAGATGTACCTCAGTGGTCATAAGGCCTTAGCCAACTAATTGAATTGCGGGTGTGAGTATGCGGGCAACCCTCAACAGATTTCGGAAGCCTCCTCTCAGTCTTGAGCATTTTTTGCAGCGCCAGCGTGTCCTATCATTGTGGCGAGAGATTGTACGAGCAATCAATAAAATCCCTCCCTCCAACACACGCAATGAGATGCGCCAATATGCTCGACGAAGTTTTGAACGCCATCGCCTTGTGACCGACCTGACCCAAATTCGCTACCTTGTGTCGACAGCAAAGGCAGAATTCGAGGGTATGCAGCGCTACATCGACGAACTTGCTTCCTGACGATCAACATGACTCCTGACCTACCGACACTGCAGGATTCGGGTCGAATATCCTTCTTTTCATTACCCTTGGAGATTCGCAATCTCGTCTACGAAAAGCTCCTTGTCTCCCCAATTCCATTACCACCCACTCCGCCTCAAAGCGAACAGCATATATGGACAGCCATCCTTCGAGCCAACCGGCGCATCTACAATGAAGCCATTGATTTTCTCTATGGACGCAACTGCCTCGCCATACACCTCCGCTCAAATCTCAATCAAAGCGCCTACGATCCCTTCCTCTCAAGTCTCAGCGTACAGAATGCCATGAAGATCAAGGAAGTGGAGATTGTTCTTTGGGGCCGTTACAACGAAGAGGACGGCGACACGGTGTCATTTGGAACGGAGAACTTTGGCATCGCCCTCCAAAATCTGGTCTATGCCCCCAAACTTGTGGTTTGCATCGATATCGACACGCAGCATGATGGGGACGAAGTGGAGCTTGGAAATGGTGGGAGGATATTTTGCGCTTTCGACTGGGTCATGGCAACGTTTGTTGATGAGTGGTTCTTTAATAAGACATATTTTGATCTCTTCAGAGCCGTGGCAAGGTTTCACATGAGCCGTATGGTCCCCATCAGCCAGACTAAGACGTGCGAGTGTCGATGGTTCAAGGAGTCGAGAGCAAACGCGGCCTTGAAGCAGCATGAACGTACGCTCTTATGGGATTTAGAGGACAGATATGGACTTACACATGAGGATGACGAGGAGAGGCCGTGTGCAAGTCAAGAGGAAGGAACTGGTATTTTGGAGGAGGATCAAGACATACAAGATGGCATAGACGATGAAGGGTTGGAGAACAACGGAAACGCAGCAAGCGAGGGTGACGAGGAGGATGGCGAAGACGCTGAATCAAGCGAAGAGAATGACACCGACGTGGGAGATGATACTAATAATGAGGATTATAGCAGAACTTCGGGTTGATTCAAACCTGCTGCGTCTCGTTGCTAGAGTTGGACCATGTTATTCAAAGACTAAGTACAGAGCCTAGAGCAATAATGTATATTACGAATGTTAATATTGTCTTAGGCGGCTGTGAGCTTTCATTCCGCTCCCTTTCAGTTTTGTAAAGGTCTCACTAGCTCATGGCCCAGCAATATTGTTATCACCTTCTCCTCCATGCCTCTCTGATAAACCACGTGCCGCTCCCCCATCCCGAAATCTGGACTTGTTCGAGTACAGTCTTGTTCTGAAAAGCCTTCTCAATGGCCTGCTTCATACTTTGCTTTCCCTGCTTAGCTCCCTCTTCTACCTGCTCTGCAACCGCCTTGGCCCCCTGTAAACTCTCCTTCCCATGCCCGGTTCCCTCCCTCACACTCTCCTTCATTTGATTGGCACCGTTCTTCACCGCTTCCACCACACCCTCACCTCCCTCCACCGCCTTCTTCTCCCTCTTCCCCTTTCCCGCACCCAACCTTAACATAGCTCCCTCCTCCGCCTCCTTCGCCCTCGCGGCCACTCCCTCAAACCTACTCCTCCATTCCCTATCCTCCCGATCCCTCTCCTCCAATTCCCTCAACCATTTCTCCCGCTTCTCTGCCGCCTTCTTCTCCACCAGCACCTTCTCCAGCTCCTTCCGCTTCATCCGATCATCCTTCCAGTATATACTTCCGCCCACCATTGCGAGTAACGTGAACCCCTGGGCGTAGATGCGCGCGCGGAACATGCGGTTCGTTCGGTGGTGGTCCCCGACTTGGCTGGACCTGATGGCCTGGTAAAGGGCGTAGCATGTTGCGGCGACGCCGAGAGGAATCAGGGGTTCTTCGCGTATGCGCCGGGCTAGCTTTGCCATACGTTTTTCTTCAAAGAATTCGCTATTGCGCAAGTCGGGTTAGTCTGATGGAAGTTGAGCTGCAGAGGGGGGTAGTCAACTCTTACGGATTGGAGTCGAACGAGGAAGGGAGGGCTGCGGACGGAGGGCCGGGAGGAGGGGCGGCTGTTGAATCTGCCATGGTGATGGAGGTTGTATGGGTAGGGTAGGTCAGTCTTGCTCACGCGAGAGACAGCTGTGTCTAACGGGTGATTGCAAAAGACACAGGACGTAATCTATCGTGATCCGTGTTGCAAGGTCGGATCTGACATAGAACCCTGCGACGGGCCTGCGTAAAACACTCTTGTCCGTGGATAACCGTTCAATTGGTCTGCCATCAGAGCCACATCATCTCTTATTCTCTCCTCAATTTGTACTATTCTTCGCCCTACCGTCCGCCGCAGAACGCCAAGCCCTTAGGTGCTACTCGACTATTTACTAGTTACTACTAGTAGTACTGTAGTCCGCTAGTACGGAGCAGAGAAATATTTCGGGCTTTGGTGCAGAGAGCTCTTCACGTTCCAATAGGAGCTGCTGCACTGAAAGCAAACATCGCGTAAGCTGTACCCCGTCGATGACACCAGCTATGGCGGAAGAGCCACTGGTCAATGGGCTGCATACACCTCAAACTCCAAAACCACACGGCCTTTCCATGACAGAATATGCTTCAAATCCTTCACCGCCCTCCGAAAGAGTTCATAAACGAGCCGAGGTTCTCTCTCAGATTCCTGCCGAGTATCTTCTGCCAAATGGCTGGCCGGACTACCTGCGACTCATACTTACTTCTCGTGTGTACGATGTAATTGAGGAGACGAAGATGTCTTATGCTGTCAATCTTTCTAACCGGCTTGAGTCGAGAGTATTGCTGAAGCGAGAGGACCTGCTACCGGTGTTTTCGTTCAAGTTGCGTGGTGCATATAACAAGATGGCACATTTACCTCCTGATGCTCGATGGAAGGGTGTCATTGCCTGTTCTGCTGGGAATCATGCCCAAGGAGTTGCTTACTCGGCAAGACACCTCAAGATTCCGGCAACAATCGTGATGCCCAGCGGTACCCCGGCAATCAAGCACAAGAATGTCAGTAGATTAGGCGGAGCTGTAGTGCTACATGGCGCCGATTTCGATGCAGCAAAACAAGAATGCCGTCGGCTCGAAAAGCTCCATGGTCTTACTGACATTCCACCGTTTGATGATCCCTATGTGATTGCTGGTCAGGGCACCATTGGATTGGAGATTTTACGCCAAGCATCATTGCAGAACCTTGAAGCCATATTCTGCTGTGTGGGCGGAGGAGGTCTGATAGCTGGGATTGGAGTTTACGTGAAGAGAATCGCTCCTCATGTTAAAATTGTTGGTGTTGAAGCCAATGATGCCTCCGCTATGGCTCAATCGCTGATCAAGAGGAAGCGGGTTCTACTTCCTGAAGTGGGGCTCTTCGCCGATGGTGCTGCGGTAAAAACGGTTGGGGAGGAGACTTTCCGCCTATGTATGGAAGTGGTAGATGAAGTCATTCTCGTCAGCACAGACGAAACCTGTGCAGCTATCAAAGATGTCTTTGAGGACACCAGATCCATTGTCGAGCCAGCTGGTGCACTCGCCTTGGCTGGCCTAAAGAAATATGTTGCTGCTCATCCATCGCCAGATCCGAAACGAGAGCTGGTAGCAATTGCTAGTGGAGCGAACATGAATTTCGATCGGCTTCGGTTCGTCGCCGACCGTGCTGCGCTTGGTGAACAGAAAGAGGCTCTGTTGTTGGTAGAGATACCAGAACGTCCTGGATCATTTGCGCAATTAGTTGAAGCAATTTTACCTCAAGCAGTCACAGAGTTCAGTTACAGATACTCACAGACAAGTCCGGAAACTGCACACATCATGATGAGCGTATCTGTTACAGCAGCTTCGTCACGGGAAGCAGAATTATCATCACTGTCTACGAGATTGGCTTCCGAAGGTATGACGATGACGGATATTTCCACGGATGAGCTGGCCAAAACACATATCCGGTACCTGGTTGGTGGACGAACCAATGTCGCGGATGAGAAATTATACATGTTCGAATTTCCAGAAAGACCTGGCGCTCTGGCCAAATTCCTGACGACATTGAAGCCTGGTCAGAACATCAGTCTCTTTCACTACAGGAATTATGGTGGCGATGTTGGTCGAGTATTGGCTGGCATCCAGTGTCCAGAGACTGAGAAGGCAGAGCTGGAGGATTTCCTAAAGAAGTTAGGATATCCCTGCAGAGAGTGCAGCGATAGTGCGATATATAAAATCTTCCTTAAGGACCAACAGAGGTGCTCCTGATTGGAAACACTTCAATCAGGCAAGGTAATTTCTGGTCTGCAACAAATACGCACAAAAGCATGAGGCTGACGGCCTTGGCACATACTGGTGGGGGCGGAGCGTGGATCCCAAACACAGCCGGGGGGGGGGGGGGGGGCGGCCTATTTGGCATTAGATTAAAATGTACGACTTGAGGCAGCTCACTTCCGTTGCGGTTGCAAACCTATCTCCAGCTTTATTGGGATGAGCTCGACATGATGACTCGCAAGCAGAGACAACTTTACATTCCATTGCCGTCCAATGCTGCGAAATGCTTGTCTATTTTACATTCTTGATTTAGCTCTCTGAACTGGCAAGGCATTACCAGTATGGAACTCGCAGCTGCAATTGGCGCCTTTACCAGTCTTGCCGTCAACGCTGCGCAGATCTATAGCAAACTATCTACTCTGGCATATCAGTTTCGTTTCGCTTCTTTTCAAATCTTGCGAGTAGCTCAGGATGTATCCGGAGTTGAAGCCGCCCTTCACCAGCTTAGCGAGCTACTCAAGGATGAAGACCTTCCAAGATACGTCGAGCCTGAAAACAAATCACGGTACCTGATACAAAACCTGACTTCAACTTGTCGAAGCCTTTTCGAGTCAATCGAGAAAAGCCTGAGAGATGCTTCTAAGCAGATCAAAGCAAAGGGACTGTCTCCAGGAGTCGAGATCACATTAACCCATGGGGAGCAGGCACTCTGGCCCTTCCACCACGACAAAGTTGAATCGTTGATGAAAGAGCTCAATGCTATCAAAACCACGCTGATGTTGGTTTCACAAATGACGACGCTTTCACTTGTGAAGAGATTAGCAACAGGGTTTGTACGGCCTACAAGTGACATGCCCTGTCTAAACCTTTCTGTACAGCTCGCACCCCAGGTTGAAAGACAATCTCCACCACGTTGACGAGGGCGATAAAGAGCTGCTTTATAGAGCTATTTACTCTTCCCTACAGGATCCACAAATCAAGCGCATATTACATAGTATGGACGCACAACTACGGATCGGCGGTAGCATCAGTGATGAGGCAGATTTTGTCCAAGGCGCTGGCCCCAGTGTCTTGCCACCCGCCTCACCTGACCGCGCACTTGGTCAAAACGCTTCAACTTTTCCAGTAAGTCACTTATTCGATTCTATCATATTGTAAAACGTCTCATCACATGTCTATTTCTAGGCAGGTGTAATCTCGGTCAAGTCATCTCAGGAGACTTCGCCACCAGCAAAGAACGCAGCATGGGGTGATTCGATGCCTGAGAATGGTATCTCAAGATCGCGGGCTTCAAGCGTCCAAGAAGGTTGCTCCCCAGAGGATCCCAAAAGCCCAGTGATTCAGAATGCTACGACAGGCAACAACAGCACTGCCAAATTCTCCTCGGCAGAAGACGTCGCTCGGAACAAGCGGGGACTAAAGGAGGATATATCCGATTGTGTGCCTCATGTTCCTGATAGTGCAGTACATCGACACTCTAATACATTGTTGCGTATCATGCAACAGCGGCCTTCCAATATATATGGAGTACTCCAGAACAGCCCTTCCGGCAGGCCAGAGTGGAGTCAAAATTCTCGCAGTAGACCTGCCAGCAAGTTTCACAAGATGGAGGCACAATCGGTTTTCTGGAAGGTTGCAAACGGATACAGTAAGCAGAAAGACAGATACGAGGTCATTTCAGGCGTCAATAGGATAGCCTATCTGTTCATGCCACAGCTACACCAAGATCCACAAAATACCAGCGTCACGTATAAAGTTACAGAAATAGAGCTCTCGCAATCCGAAATTGCTCATGCTCTATCTTACTGGGGCGCGTGCAAATCCGGGGCACGACATTTCGATACCTGGGAACCGTCTCAAAAGCAAGCCTTGGACCAAATTGAGACCGAACGTGGCAAGCTCTTCCCTGCACACTTCATCATTGAGTCCATCCAGTACACAAATCCACGAATCTTCTCATCCACAACGGCTCTCCTTAAATCACACGACATTCTAGTCGTTGTGGAGGAGCTTTGTCTCAAACCTGGTCAAGAAAGAAAAGCAGGCCTTGGGGGGATGGGGCGACATCGCACGAAAATGGCCTTTCCTATACCACATTTCAAATCAAGATCACCAAGAGCCAAAAAATCACCTGCGGAGCACCCAGCAATGGGGTTTGAACATTTTCCCAAGCCCGTACCCTCGGACGCTTCTTATCTAGTGATGATTTGCGGAACTACCCCTCAAGGGGACCAATGATCGAAAACCCAATAAGAAATAACAGGGCATGGTCCACAGTCTGGGTCAGACCACCAGAATTGTACGACAGCAATCGGCACAGAACCACTGTAGCTACGGATAACTCTCCAGAAGATTTTGTGGACAGAATGATTAGAGAGTTTGGCGTTCCACTATTTCACGGGGTTCCTTGATCATGTTATAACAAACGTCGGGTTCTGGAGGGAAAATATGGGTTTGTGCGTATCAAAAGGAACAGATGGTTATGTCAGTTCCGGGAGTGTCGATTGTGGTGGGTCAACTCAGGTCGAGCTTCGACGTGCGAAGCTCACCCCTGGTATTGATCTCTAGACACGGTCCTCCGGTCCCACGGCAGCAAACCAAATAAGCCATTAAAGGTCTGCAAGACGCCAGTCCTTTTATGCCAGAACGCTGCTTGTCATTTTCCCGTCTTTTCATCAACGGGTGAGCCTGCCTTCAAGATACGATTAAACCCTCGCATAATTACCCATCTGAGCTGCATAGTCTGGGACTCCACAGAAACCTCCGCATCACCAGGGCCCAGATTTTCCAAGATGTCCTCTTCTTCCCATCGCAGCACTTCTCTATTCCCCCTGGGAGAAATGGAAGAAGGATGCAACCTATATACTCTCTCTCTCTTCCGCTTTACCCAATTGCAGCTTCTACTGCGTCACGAAACGCCAATGTTTTTTTTCCCTGGCAGGAGTTGATCCAGTTTTCTATTCCACCAAACCTGGCATACGAGCCCACCGTGAGAAAAGGCAGGAGGGTCACCATGAGCTTCGGATGGATAACAGCTAAGGTGTGGCTCGGTAAAATACATTGGTATACAAGTGCAAGCACGACTTGATCCTGGAAGAACTTGGCTTCTCCGAACAGCCTAATCGTATCTCCACGGCCAGCGGCCCAGTGAGGTACTATTGGCGGTACTACCGTATTACTAGCTTTAGGCGTATACAATCTACTTGTAAGCCTCCATTTTGCTTTCTATACACTTCCCGCTTTCTACTTCGCTTTTCACCTCGCTGGTTCGCATTCCCTTTTATTTCCCATCCCCATAGTAGTACGTAGTACTCCGTGTCACAACCAACATCAACCAGTCCCTGCCCTTGCTCTGACTATATTT